>NW_004524748.1:2280960-2294084 GCF_000260255.1 Octodon degus
CTCTCTTTCTTTCTTGGTAGCAAGGTTCAAACTCAGGACCTTGTGCTTGCCAGGCAGGTGCAGGTGTCACCGAACTATCTCCCCAGCAAATTTGTCCACTTTTCATGAAATAAATAAATAGACTTCAAATGATTTTTGTTTTAAATAGTTTTGACAGCTACTTTCAAATTATCATTAGCAGCTGGTGTATTCTGGGAAACAGAACCAAAAAAGCAAGCAAACAAACAAATAAGCAAACATGAAAGAAATGTGCAACAGAAAATAAAGATTTTTTAAAATTTTAAAGCAAACTTTGAAAGGGTCTTTCTGAATGTGATCAAGGCCTAGTTTACTAGGAAAATTTTCATTGGCTCTTCTGTAGTTTATAATAGGACTATATTTGACTGTTGGTTACAAAACCCCCAAAATAACAAAGGCTTGCTCAGAGGATTATTTTATCAGGTTTTCAAAGTTGGTATGGAACCAAGTATATTTTGTCACGTTAGTTTGCCTTCAGAAAATCTTCTCTGTGACCTACATGTTCCCATAGTATTTGGTATTAGTAGGAAGGATAAAGAAAAAGGAGAATAGCACCATTATTTAAGATTGCTTGTGGCCCTTGCACACAACACCTTGATTTATAATCCTATTGCTCAAGACATACCTCATTGTACAGAAAGTTGCAAAATACATTTATCTCCATAAAGTAAATGTCTAGCTCAAAAGAAGCAGTTAAAATATGTCAGAGCCGCAGGAAAACACCACTGGATGTCAGGCAGTCTCTGCTGAAGGATTCTGCATATCTCTAAGTTTGTATCTATAACCTTAGAAATACTATCAATCTTATTCAATTTCTGGGAGTGAAAAAATTGAACAAATTTTATAACATGAATAATGAGTCTCCTTCTGACCTAGTTCTATATTTTGTTTAATTTTTTGGTGCTCTTTATCCTTCTTTTCTAGTGCAGTCACTAAACTGTAAGAAATACAGTATACATATCTGATCTGTACAAAAGATAATTAAGAGAATTCTACTACCAATTTCTATTCGTTCATTGGAAGACACAGTGCTTATATTATTTGATGAACTTTACATGCCTATATCTGGTAATCTGAGCAGCTAGTTTGAGAATAACAATATGCAATAATCATTGTTAATTTCCTGTCATCTTGTTTTGAAATTCTGTATTGTTTTTAAATTATCTTTTAAAAAGAAGTACAGCATACAGAGTAGTTTATTTGCTTAGCTTATGAGTAATACAGCTAGCTAGTGGAAGAACCTGAGAGGAGGTGAGTGATCCTATTGATAAAAATTAGAAAAGACAGTAAATTCGAGTTCTGGACAAAGAATGAACTTCCTCAGGCAGCATGGAATGGGAATGCAGCCGACCCTCTTTTAAAGGGGTTTGCAGCCACTTTCTACCAAGTTCCTAAATGTTGAGGAAATTCTAGTGAAATAAGTCAGTCTGTCTAAGATTCCAGGACACTGTAAATACTGTGTGAAAGAACTGGTATCGACAGCTGGAGTTCCTCCTGGCTATTCACTTCCACAGACACTGGTCATAGGTGTCCCCTGAAGTATTAAGTGCTTCCTATGCCCTACTTACCCCTAAGTATTCCTCAATGAAAGGGCAAGGCAGCTATGCTATGCTGGACTCCCCGTGCAAGTCCAGAAGCCACTCGTCTCCTCCTTATTTCCAATAAAATCTTTCCTAACTGCATCGTGTGGTTCACAACTGTATTCTTCAGTGTCTGTGGAACCGTGAAGCTGGCACCAGAGAATCCGTGCTAGTACTATATAGAGGAAGAAATAATTGCAAGAATTTGAAGTCACTCTAGTTTTTTGTTACATGTGTTTGCTCATAACCAATATGAGAAATTTTAAACATCCCTTTAAGAACCTCTGCTGGAACACCTGTTTCTAATTTCTAACATACACACTATCCTCTCTGGTGTTTACTATGAACATTCATGACTAGAAGGCTTCATTCAGCTGATCTTTTCAATAACAATACACTAAAATCAGAGCCCACCGCATAGTTCAGCAGATTGAAGCACCTGCTTAGGCAGAATCCATCCTCTTAGGCAGAGTGCAGGGGTCGGGTTCTATCCTCTATCCCCCAGGGTGACTGGGTGTGGTGGCCCGCTCAGGTAATCTCAGCACTTGGGAGGTTGTAAACAGGAGGATCACTAAAAGTCCAATCTACATAGTGAGACCCTATAGACCCTGTACTAAAATACATTTAAAAGATACACTAAAATTATCAGTTATCATAAACAGTAAATGGCATAGCTTCCTACAAAACACAAATTATATTCACCTAGATTTCTCTTCTAGCCTTGGAATGTCATGAACCTCATGGACTTTACTCATCTAGAATCAATAGATTAAAAGCTTTTGATTTTCTACATAATATAGCTGGGATTTTCTTTTTAGCAACAACATCTGAGAAGAAGGCTCTCTAGTCGGATGCTTTTTCTCCTTGGGGAAACATGACTCATAGTGCACAGCTGTCCTTGCGTCTCTAGTCAAGGGAATAAGAAAACAGTCGGCTGGCCTCCTCAGTCAGCAGCTTTCTAAGTCCAAACTCTAAAAGCACAAAGTAGAATGATGCAAAAGGTACATAATTTTTAGAGACATCTCCTTAATTGCTCTAAAAGCAATTAAATAAATATCTGCTAGATTAAAACCTGTATTAGTCCAGAACAAATGTAGATGTGACTACACATTTATCTAGGAGAGATAGAGACTGTGATAAGACATGTCACTTGAAATACGATTCTCTTCAGCAAATGCAAATATTTACCTCAGTTCTCCCATATTAATGATATTCTGACATGCATAATTTATATTTGTATTTCTTTATAATTTATTGCTTCTGGTTTTAAAAGGTTTCAATTATACAGAAATTATTCACTGGTGCCTTTAAATATCTCTGTATTATAAAATTCTGTCATATATGAACAAACAGATTTAAATTAAGCTTTGAGAATTTGCCATCTCATAACCTTCTCCCTTTGGAGTTTCAGCTAATTAAACAAATGCAAAATGTCCTCAGTGTTAACCCTGCCGCCTCCTAACAAGGACACTGAAAGCGTGCTACATTCGCTGGTGCTCACGTCTTCCTGTGCCCTTCCCCCACACTCAGCGCGAGGTTCCATTACTGTAACAGTGTGGTCAAGTATCCGCGTAAAGTCCAGGCAGTTAGGAAATCAAAACTTGTCAGAAAGAAAAGAAAAGCAGGAAAAAAAATCATGATTCTTATAGGTATTCAATGATAAACATTATTTTTCCTCAGGATAAATAATTCATTTAATTTATCTAGTGAGGCCCTGGGATTCTTATTCCTGGAACAGTAAGAGAAAAGGGAAAAGATAAAAGGAAAGACAGAAGACAGGAAGGCTGGAAGAAAGAAAACAGTGAGAGAGAGAGGGAGAGAGAGAGGGAGAGGGAGAGGGAGAGGGAGAGGGAGAGGGAGAGGGAGAGGGAGAGGGAGAGGGAGAGGGACAGGGGGAGGGGAGAGAGAGGGAGGGAAGGAGAGAGAGAGAGAGGGAGAGGGGAGAGAGAGAGAGAGAAAGAGAGAGAGAGATTTTTCCATTTTATTAAAATTATCTCCTGGGTTCAACTATTTCATGAGATTGGGGAGTGGCAAAGCTGGCTGGAGAAGTGGACATGACCTGTCCTGAAACTTCAAGAAGATCCTGGCGCACATCCACAGGCGGTCCCCAGGCCCTGCAGATGAGCTTCTCCAGAGAACCCCAGCTGCTCTCCCTAGGATGGGCGCGACAAGCCCTTGGCCTGAGATCTGGGGACCCAGTACTATCTAGTAGAACCCAGATGTGGAAGTTCTTGCAAGATTTTTAAAAAGTTGGTCAGCATAAAGGACACAAGCCAACAGGGTTTTCTTTAGGATACTTGCTCCCATTTCTCCCGCCATTCTTTCATCTCTTTGTTTTCTTGTTTTTCGGTTCCCAAGCTCACTCTGCAGAGACAGGTTTCTTCCCTCATTCTTCACTTTTACCTTTTGAATCAAATATTACTGGGCCAGGGCTGTAGCTAAGCGGCATTAAGCACCTGCCTGGCAAGCACAGGGTCCCAACTTTGATCCCTGGTACCGCAAATATAAATAAATAAATAAATAAATAAATAAATAAATAAACAAACCTTTCTACTATTTGTTGCTCTGTTCATTCAATACTTTATTCAAAACAAGAAACACATGAAATACACCTGGAAAAGGAGACGGAAGCAACCCAGAAACCAGAAATGTTTGACTGGCAAGCCACTTCTAGAAGGAGCTATCCTACAACAGGCAGGTTTCCTCTTTTCCTCAGATTAAAGCTTCTTAAATGAGAAAGAGTCTTCAGATCAAATCTCTTTGATCTACTTTGACACCTCTTTTTGTCCTTTGTACTCAGAATCTCTGTAGTAGTGTTAACTGAAGGCTTTGGTTAATTACAGCAAGTGGAAGACCAAGCTGGTGGGAAAACTCTAGAAAGAACTTGGCTTAGATTACCTACAAGTTGCTTTCATTTTGACTTGAAAATCTTCCATGAATATTTGCACAACTTGACATAGTACCATGTGTACAAATTAAAGAAACTACATATTACATATGGAAATAGAAGTGAACCTCTACCTCTGTGGGGAGAACCGATAGCCTGAATGTTATCATGCTTTTCTTTTAATACAAAAGATGTAAATGTGTGAGTTGTCTTTTCCTAAGCTAAAACGTCAGACTTCAGGTTTAATTTCAGTGTTGGCACTTCATGATAAGTAAGTGGGCTGCAGATTGGGCACTGGTCTCTAAGAAGTTTGGCATCACTGCCAAGCTTACTGCAATGGCTTGGTAGAGACCAAGGCATTTTAAAAAAAATGTGTGTTGGTATGTCTATACAGTACATAATGATTATGTTCCTGATAAGGAGTTGGTACATGAACATAACACATCTTAATTCTTTCCCCTTTCCTGTCCTCTCTGCCTATTGTGTTCTTCCTCTTCCCATTTGAACATTTTTTCCTACATCCCAATATCTACTATCTATTTTTGTCCATATTTATGCTTTTGATTTATCACACAAGAGAAAAAATGTGATATTTAAAATATGTGCCCAGTTTATTTCACATAAAAATATACTCTCAAGGTAGGTCAATTTACCTAAATGTCTCAAGTGTATCTTTCTTTGAGTAACACTCAATTGTATGTAAAAACACATTTTCTTTATCCATTTCATCTGTTGATGGGCATCTGGGCCTGTTCTAAGATTTGGGGAAAGAACTCATTTCATTTTCATTTTTTATTTTATTTTTTATTTTTATTTATTTATTTAATTAATTATTTATTTATTTGTATTTTAGGGAAGGGTCTACAGGGTGTTCAGGGTCTCACTACTAGATCAGACTTGTAGTGATCCAGCTGTTTACAGCCTCCCAAGAGCTGGGATTACAGGCTCACGCAACCACGCCCAGCCTCAATTGCTGTCTCAGTGCTCCCTGGGGACAGGGCTGGCACAGCAGGCCTGGGGATTCATTCCCTGGCCCCTGCCCCTTCTTGCAGGTGCTTTAATCCGCTGAGCTACTTGGCCTGCCCTGAAACTATTTCAAATGAGAGAATCTAACAACAACAAAAGAAAACACTGAAAAAATAAAACTGTGTTCCTTTTTCTACTGAAGAAGGACACTTTACCCATATAACATATTCTGATAAATTATTCAGGAGTATGAACTTTTTTAAAAAATATTATCTTCTCAATTCATGTGTGAACACACAACCAAGAGCTAGCTATTCATTAATGTTTTCTGAATTACTGGACTCATCTAGGGCAAAAAAAAAAAATCTCATTTCAAGAGGATAACATGGACATTAAAAAAGCAAACAAGCAAGTTTCCAACAGTCTTTGCACAATAACTAGTAAAATGATCAATTAACAATAAAAGTAACAGTAGTGAAGTTTCCTAGATATGGGCAATAAGTGGAGAAGCTGCTTCATTTAGAATGAGCTCAGAGCTAGACCCCAAAGAGCGTACAGTCAGGTGTTTTTTTTTTTTTTTTTTTTTTTTTTTTCAGAAGTGGGGATCGAACTCAGGCCCTTGTGCTTGCCAGGGAAGTGCTTATTCCAGTGAGTCATCTCCCCGGCCCCAGTCAAGTGTGTTCTTAACAGTCATAAGGCTTTTAAACTTTACTTATATGTAAGGTGAGATTTAATATTATTTGATCTGCATTTGTAAAAGGTAAATGAGACAAACTAGTTAATGGTTCTTTTTTAAAGAGGGTAAGATTATCCTGTGCAATTCAGGATAATCTTTTTTTTTTTTTTAGATTATAATTTGGCATATGTCATCTCTATAAGCGAAAAGCAACTGAAGAGAGAAATGCTGAAATGTCTCAAATTTAATGACAAAGAGGGCATGAAGGACAGGAGGATGATGGGTTAAATAATCAAGAACCCCTGGGATCAGGGAGATAGCTCAGCAGTCTAAGTGCCTGCTTAGCAAGTGTAAGGACATGGATACAATCCCAGTACCACATACCATGCCACTGTGCCAGCCAGTGGTGACACACGCCTATAATTCCAGCACTGGGGAGGCTGAGACAGGAAGATCTCTCCGAGTCTAAGCTGTGTAGTGAGACCCTATACCAAATAAATAAATAAATAAATACTTTTTTCAAAAATTATTTAACTAACCAACCAACCAAACAAACAAACAAACAAGAACCAAGGACCCTTCTACATTCCCAAACGAATGTCAAAAGTGAAGCTCAAATGCCCTGACGGCCTCCTGGTTGTCCCCACATCCTGCTTACAGCCTCAGCCAATACGGAAGCAGTAACTTCTCTTTATTAGTTTCTTGCCTATTTGAAAGCTTTTCCAACTTCTTCTTGGTGTCATCCTGCTAGGCTTTTCTATAGCCAACACAAGTCCAATGTGAAGAACTTCTGCCTTCCTTCCTCCAATTCTTCACTTTAAACATCACACCCTCAGCTCCAGTCTGGAGGCACTTTCTACCAGCCGCCGACCTTGCCGGCTCAGCTGCTGGAGCCTGACTCCAGACTTGCTCCTCTTCCTGTAACTCTTCTTTAAGTTCTTTTACTTTAGCTGTCCTTTGGTCTCAAGAATTTTGATTTAACAAAATCAAAAGAACTCAATTAAAAAGAAGAAAAACTTGGGAAATTATGCCAATTGTTATGGGAAAAAAAACTACTATGTGAATATGGTTTTTTTTTTATTAAATCAAGAATCCAAAGCTAACTATGAATTTTTTAGATGTACAAAAATACCTACACAGAATACCATGGATAGCAACACACATTCTAAAGCTTCCACATGAGATGTGATATCTTTAAATACTTCAGCTCGCACTTCCTTCCTTCCCTATCCCCAACTCCAGCCGACCGAGGTTCCTTCCTAGAGTGTCTCTCTTTTTTGCGGTACAAGTTCTTGTATTATATGACTCTAAACGCCCATTTATGTTGCTCTCGCCAGTCTTCTATTCCAATTTCTGATTTCTTTCGAGATTGCTCCTGCTTCCTCTATGACTTACACAGATTTTTACAAAGCACTTTTCAGTAAACTAAACCAAGCCTCTTCCCTACTAGACAATGAAACATCACTAAGAGAAGAAATAAATCAACATCTTCAGATGTTTTTTGACCATTGAGGGCACAGAATAGTGTATGGTGTGTGTGTGTGTGTGTGTGTGTGTGTGTGTGTGTGTAACACAGGGGAGGGGCAGGTGACAGAAGGGACTTTATTCACAGATATTACTAGTTGATGACCTTTGGTTTTCCTATTGGAAGCTGTGAGGCATTAATGTTTATGTACTAGATGTCTATGCCCATGTTCATTCAATTGTACATGTTTTTAGGTCATTTACATTTACTTCATATAAACAAAATATGAAATTTGAACAAGTAAAAGGATGATCATGAGTTTAACAAATGAAAGAATGATCTTATATGAAACAGAATCCTAGACTAAGCACTTGGGTAGACAAGCTTGGGGACAGAAGTTTGATCCCCAGCACCACACGCCATGCACACCCTGCCCCTGCGAGGGCTGAGCCAGCTACAGAGACCAAGCATAGTGGTGCACACTGTAATCCCAGTGCTGGGGAGGCTGCAAATGGGGGGATCACTATGAGTCTGAGCTAGGTAATGAGACCCTGTACCAAAGACATAAATTAAAAATAAAAGAAAGAAACAGAATCTCAAATAAAGCCAATACTTAACTACTATAAGAAATTCTTTAAGCATTTCCTGTTTTTCAGTTTCCTTTTTATAGAGCTAGGTTCACATTGTGCCTGGTAAGTAATTTCACACCACTCTAAATACACTCTTAGAAAGCTCTGTGTTTTTTTCAGAAACTGTTCACAAATTTCTTGATTTTAAATTAGTGGTTCAAGAAGCCTTTTTTCTTGCCCCTGTGATAGGCTCCAACCAGCATAATTATTACTAAACATCATCATGATGTGATTGCCTCTTGGCTTTAGACTGGGGGGGGGTCTTGGAAATGTAACTCACAGTATTGAGAATTTGAAAAACACACATTTCTGTCAATAACAACAAGTATGACAGTTCAAAGGCTGACTCAGTTCCAAATAAGGCATCACTGCAGCGGAGCTACATTAGTGGAAGGCTTCCTCCATTTCACTGCAGAATGTAAGTCAACCCACCCCTACCTACTGACAGCAGTTCACAGTCTTTTCTTTCTAAATTACTATCATGTTTGTTATCCTTTAAATGTTTCGTAAGAGATACTGGAGGAGGAGAATGCAGAGCCCCAGAACTGTCATTAAACCAGATTGTTGAGATCCAAGAGATGCAAAGAGAAGCTTTCTCAGAGCTTTACTAAAAGTAGAGATATTTGGGAACTTTGTCTTTAGTAGAAGTGAAAATGTTTGAGACTGTTAAGAATTCTTTTGTTTAAGGTGGGCCTGGTTCCAGGGAGGAGAGAGAGGAACAAGCCTACCATTTGCTTCTTTTCTGAGCAGGTTTAGAGCACTGGTCAGGTCAGTGCACATTGATCATACCTCAACTGGCTTGTGTCCCTTTATTCTCCTTAAAATTTATTTATCTTTTCTTTCTTTTTTCTTTTTTGCAGAACCGAGGATTGAACCTAGGCCCTTGCATTTGCTAAAGAAGTGTTTATTCCACTGAGCCATCTCTCAGCCCCTTATTTATCTTTTCAAAGGAAAGTCTAGGTGTTTTTCTCTCCTCTCCCTTTGCCTTCCTAACTTGGGCATTTAGGCTTCAAATTCTAAGAGCACCAAGTTACCCAGCACCAAGCAGTCTCAGCCTGAGTGTGCGCCATTCACACGCAAATGAACTTTTCTCACTTGCTCACCTGTGCTTTATGAGTTTAATTCACAAGCCTGCAGCGGTTAGATACCAGTGGATGGAAGAAAAGCTTTTACTTCCTGAATTGAGCATTTTGTTACTTCTGTCATGTCTTTTTTATGAAATAATTACTGCAATATGTGGTTACAACTAAAAATGTTTTCCTGAGTCCTGGACCCAGCTCAGAGCAGTGCTGGAGGGGGAGGCTGCCTCACCTCTCCAGGCGCAGCATCTGCCCTCCTGAGGACACCTGCCCTTGCCAAGTCCTCCTGAGGTCAGAAATAACTTCTATGAGACCCCAAACAGTGTGACAGGCTCAGATTTGCCATTCAATCCGCAGTGACCTTTTTCACTGTTATCGTATATAATAGTGGAATCTCTAACAGCATTTTCTAAGACCTGAATTCCAATTATTCTTCCATTATTCAATATTGTTCTTACACTTAGATAGACATTGAAAGTAAAAGTCATATTTTAAATTACATGTATATAAGTTAAAGATTTTCACATGACAGTATAAGTAGAAATCACTTAGCAATTCTTTCTAATTGAGAATATTTTTTACAGGTTCCATAGAATTGTGTTTCCTAATACAGTTATAAAAACATAAAATATCAAAGTACTATAATAAGTATATGAATATAGTTGTTATTCAAAAAGTTTTAGCACTGGGCCAGGAATATAGGTGAGCAGCACAGTAATCACAGCACTTTGGTTCCCAGTATGAAAAACAAAAAAGTTTTAGCATAGGATGACATCATTTGGGTTTTATGTTTCTCTTAATTTGAAATTATGGATAATTCAAATTCGTATATTTTTCAAATGGTCACAGTTCTAAAAACACACATCCAGATTTTATTGGTAAAACTGAGTCTCCTATCAAACATTTAGTGCCATCTCTTCTGATATATAGGAAATATATTTCAGTGGATTTTATAATGGAAATGTTACATTTTCATTATTTTTCCTTACTTGGCTTTCACAACCTGTGACTCAAAAGTTTTAATTTTTTTACCACAAATATTATACAACAGTATAGATCATAATGGATTTACAGCACAGCTTTAGAAAAACCTAGTTATTATTTTTTTTTTAAAGATCACAGAATTTTTAGAGCTTCAGTGAAAGGAGTAAATTTTCTAGGTCAGAAAATTAAGAGATTAATTCAATTAATGTGAAATATGAGAAAGGTATAAAATTAGCAAAAGTGCAACAGAAAAATTTTGTCATTTTTATTTAGATATTCTTTAGTCAATGTCTGTGAATAATCCTAATTATTGTTGTTAAAATTTCAGTAGTTTAATGGACCTGATTAAATACTGACTCTTGTTAGTCTATAGAGAAAAGAGAATTATTCTGTAATAATTCCACCTTGTAGAATTAAAAGCAATTTATATACAATTTTCCCATAGTCTAAGATGGGTGTGATATCTCAAAATTTCCTGGTCAATTCAAAAAACATTTATTGAAAAATTATTATTCAAAGCAGGATTTATATACCATTATTGGTAGTTCTTTCATTGTGAATGTATACATTCAGAATAAAGTACAATTATACTGAAGTTGTCCTTCACATTTCTATTATGAATTGCTACATTCTATTTTTTTTCCTATTTTTTAATTTGTACTTTTATTAGTACATATTTGCGGTGCACAGCAATCACATTCATTGTGGGAGTTGGTACATATACATAAGATTATCTTAATTCTTTTTCTTTTTTTTGTTTATGTATTTGGTACAGGGTCTCACTACACAGCTCAGATTCGTAATGATTGTTCTGATTTCAGCCTCCTCAGTGCTGGGATTATAGGTGTGCCTAGTCTCAGTGGCAGGCTCACTGTGGTACCGGGGTGGGGCTGGTATGGCATGCATACTGGGAATCAAACCCTGGTCCTTGTGCTTGCCTAATCAGGCACTTAGTCTGCTGAGCTGTCTCACCAGCCGTTAACTCTTTTGACATCACCTTCCTCTCACTTCTTCCCTCTCTCTCCATCTCTTTCATTTCCTTTAAAATACACTTTTTTTAGAGCTGGGAAGAGGGCTCAGTGGAATAAGCACTTCCCAGTTCCACCAAAAAATAAATAAATAAATAAATAAAATAAAATAAAAATAAATAAATAAAACACACTTTTTTTTAGTTTATCCTCTTTTGAATGAAATCATTTTGTTGAATTTGATTTGTCCTTCAGCAAGGGCTAAAAACCACCAGCAGCTATGTTAGCTACAGATACTGACAGGGCTTGTTCTGTTTTTGTGGACCTGACAACCAACTGCAGGGCGCTGAGCTTTCTAGGTGTGCAGGGGCCTGAGAGCTCTACACCCAGTTCATGGCTTTTGCTGAAAACCAAAAGGCAAACCTTTGCACACTTCTTTTTAGTATAAAATTAACCAAGTGCCTTGGTGGAGTGATCTGGTTATTTTTTAATAACATTTCACAGTTGCAGTATTTCTCCTACCACTTATAAAGCATGGCAGGTGTTTTTAGTCATAACTCTTTATTTTATTTTATTTTTTATTTTTAAAGAGTACAAAAGTATTAAATCAAAAACCTACAAGTGATACAGAATTTGACTTTAAAAAGTAATATGAATTTCACAGTGTTTGTTGTAATGCAGAGTTGTCGTCCAACCAGTTATCTGTATTACCGTATCCCCAGTTCCACCAAAAAAAAGAAAGAAAGAAAGAAAGAAAGAAAGAAAGAAAGAAAGAAAGAAAGAAAGAAAGAAAGAAGAAGGAAATATAGAAGAAATTAAGAAGAGAAAAAGGATAAACAATTGAAAAGGAAGACAAAACAAATTAAGCATTATCTGCTCCTTTCTATAGACCAGCCGAAATGCACTGCACAGTTGTGTGTGAGTAGGATGGTTTTGACAACTGTACTGTAACTGAGTCTTGTAATAACAATACAACATAAAATAAATTTGGGAATACAGATATAAATAAACTTTTTCTATTTTAATTTCCTAGTGGTAACTTATGCAATGAATCTTATGTTGTGTACAGAACCTCCCAAGTTCTTGTTTGTATGGGATTTAGAGCCTACAAATGGATGTACATGAACCCGACTTCAAAAAAGAGGCAAACAGTGGTGGGCAAGTATGGCAGTGGCTCAAACATTTTTCCAATAAGGTTCTAAATGTCCCAGGTAAAATTGTTATGTGGCAGCTACAATGATGCTATGAGAAAAACAGAGGACGGAGAAAAGAAAGTTATCAGAGACCTACTTGAGGTCCCTGCCAAGTCCCAGCTGGGGCTTTTGAGAGGACTCTGAGGTCGCCTTGGCTGCCTGGTGTTTGACAAGCCTGGGGCTCTTCTACATGAAGCTTACTCTGCAGTTTTAGAATCCTTGCTGCCAACTCCCCTTTAACGCTGGTCACACTTGCCAACGGTTCCGATCTGTGAGACATAGCTGTTTGTATCCGTCCTTTTGTGAAGCTCACAATCCTGAATATTCTCAGTTAGAGCTGCCTCCTGCCCCTTTAGCATAAGTTTCCACAAAAATAAACCTTAATATTATAGCAGTTGATTATAAAATGATCTTCCCCTATACCCTGGATATCTTAATGAGCCATTCAGGCATTCAGGTCAAAGGGCTATTCTAGAAACCAGTGTGTCTGTTGACCCCTGGTGTCCATAGGTGAGAATTCAGGGGATCTGTGTACCTGCCAGTTGGGGAGACACCTTGCTGCCAGGCTCTGTAATTGTATTCTTTGTAATTGCACAGGGATTTGTAATTACTTAGGATATCGGAATAAATTCTCTGTTATCTCCTACTTAGCCTCTTTTCTTCACTTGTTCTTGATGAT
>NW_004524748.1:2294184-2310338 GCF_000260255.1 Octodon degus
TATAATCTCCATGGAAAACAACCTCTCTCCAAAATGCATGGTTTCTTTTCTAAAGCTCTGACAAGGAAGTTATTGATCTTCTGCTACCTTGCTTTTGGTGCAAGTGCTGCCATTTATCACATTAGACGCTAGAAGTGGATGGAAGACAGCCAGGTCAGAAATATTATGACACAGATACAGTCTCCTTTTTGGCAGTTTGAGGCTTTCAAATAGCATAAGGCTATTATGACACGTTGCTGGTAGCTAATGTAGACTCATCCTCATACCATCCATCTCTATTAAAAGTTTAATATTTCTCTGTGGTATACTATTCAGTTTCTCCCTAATCTGGCTGGTCTCTGTGTATTATTGATTGCTAAGCAGGCTTTGAGATTTATTTTTCTTGAATAATTGGTTTTACTGTTCAGTATTAAGTTCCCATTGGAGAACAGTTTCAATATTTCTGAGCAGATTTTTCCTTAGAGTGTAATTTCGACTGGGAGTCTTCACAAGAGCTGAAGGCTGCTGTAATAGTGATCTTGAAAATAACTCAGTAAATTTCTGACTCAATATTGTGAAGTGAAGAAAAGGAGCCAGAAGGGTCTGCAGATATGGTGAATATTAATTCATAAAATCTATAAATTGACCGTTTCTTGGGTCTCTTTCATTCTCCTTAGCCCTATCTCTCATTAACCTGTTTTTATTTTCCATTGTCTACTTTGGACAAAACTTTTTGACACTGCCACAGTTCATGAGGTACTTGTTTATGTTGTCCAGCTAACAGGATATTTTTATAAATTACGGTAGAAAACCAAGAAATTTTTCTTTAACTAATCTTAACCATACAGGATAATATTGTCAACTTTATGGTTACTGGAATACAGCAGATCCCTGTGGAGAAGTTTTGGTTTGGTTTTCCTAAGAGCAGTGTTACATTATCAGCATCAAACTAAATTTCATTTGTAAATGAACTAAAGAATTATACTTATTTTAAACATATGTGTATTAGCATAAATGAGTGTGGAATTTTATATCATGTGTGATTCATATTTGCCCTGTTCTCAAATTTCACAAATATAAAACAAAACCCTTACATTTTAATACCCCAAAGGATATTAAATTAATTCCACATGCTTAAAAATGGGGGACTGATATTTACAGTAAAAGTGACATAAATGGACTATTCATTTGTATGACCACTAATTCCATAGGGCAACTGATCATAAATTAAGTGGCTGACATTCAGTAATGGATGATTATATCAGACATAATGAAGTTATAATGGAAGGCTTTCATACACTGCTTGACTATTAAGTGGCCATTTATTGTCCCTGCACCAGGTGTGATAGTGATAGGCTATACAAATCATCCTGAAGAAATGTCAAAATAGGCTCCTTTGCTGATAAAGCACCACACATGTTTATTAATATAGCAGCTTGTCTTAGGACTGGCCCATCTGCTCATTTAAAACAAATCTTTTCCCCATAAATATTTTATTTAAGAGCATGGCCACTAGTAATGATTCTCAAGCAATAGGAATGGAAGGCGAAGAGAGACAAAGAGGAAAATAGCTGAGCTTAAATAAAACATGCTCTTTCTTTTGCCTTAGATATGTTCAACATAGCGGCAGCTTTTAATATGGCATTTAGGTTAGGTTAGTGTTGCCCGAGTATAGACCATAGTAAACAGTCCAGGCTCCAGCTGCTCTGGATGCCAGGTGGGAAATGGCAAATTTCACCAGTGCTTTTGAAGTGCGCATTTCAATAAAGTGCAAAATGAGGTACTCAATTAAGAAATCCTCTAGAGCAGTCATTCACATGCATTTAGACTCATTGGAATATATTTTAACTGGGTAGATTTTATAAGGAAACATAGTACTACAGATTGTGTTGAGGATGGGGCAGTAGTTTAAAACGCTTGAGGATTTGCTCCATAAAAGCTCATTTTCTGGAAGACACAAACATCACATCTTTATGAGGGGAAACAACAGGAACCAAATGTGAGTGTTTCTCCTCCCTCTTACTTTTTACTATAGGAATCAGAAGTACAAGGCTAAGGCATTTTCCATCTGGTATCTGAGGTTTTTAGACTCACAGTGCAGCCTATACACCCTGTGTTCTGTCTTCAGGAATGGTTTCATCTAACAAACGAGTATGCCCTGGAGTACCGCTCTCAAATGAACACACACATGTGAAATAAAGGAGAACTGTTGAGAATACTGACACAAAGCAAAAGCTTGAACCATTTGGTGACCAGAAGTGGTCCTTACTCTAAAGCTTTGGTTTCATTTATTTATTCATTAAAACATAAATAAAGCCTGGCAGGCATGCCTTTCAGGTTCCAGGAAAGACTTTTATCAGACTCAGTATCGCATAAATCCGCTAGTCATTCTTTTCTAAATAAATTACATATTGGGATAACTAACCAGCTCATGACCAGAGGGACAACTCAATTACTTTGTAAAGGGGAAAGGGCTCAGATACTCCTGAAATTATTTTTTACCTTTCTGCAGACAGAGGAAACACTTCCCAATCACATCACATATTACAGGTACCTTCAAACAATTAGTGATGCATAATCATTAGTTTGAACTGAATTGCCCATGTCTTCCAGAGCTGAACAAACATATATCCAAATTACCCAATTTAGAAATCTAGATTATATTTTATCTGCACTCTCTAGCACAGCCAAACCATCAAGTCCTATCCATGCTGTACTACAATGTCTAAGAAGCCACCATGTCTTTATTCTCATTGCCACTGTTCCTCACTATATGCTGTCAATAACTTTTCATGTAATAAACAGCTCATTCGCTCTTCCCAGCCAATCTTCATTCTGCTGTGGATTAAACATTTCAGTACAAATTAGTTGTGTGAAAGAGTTCTATGTGTGAAGTCCTTTGTGTGGTTTTCCAATACGTAGAGGATGTTTAGCGTTGTTAGGTGTCGCAGACAAAAACCTATTACAAGTATGGTTCCATTTCCCTTTGTCAGTTTCTTTTTACCTAATTCCCAATACACCAGTTATTCACACTGAAAATGTACAAATTCTGGAAGCAAAGAAGATTAACCCGAGCAACAGATGAACAACTTTAGAACCTACCATCCTGGAGTCTATTTTTTCCTGTAACACGATCAAAATGCAGTATTTTTCCCTAGCAGAGCACCTGACCCGTGAGCTCAGCAGAGGTCATCCTTCCTCTGGTTACTTGTTAACCATTTCTACTGCAGCCCCAGGGCACTGATAGGAATCCAGATACAAGTTTCCTCAGGTACTGTTTCAAGGGCTTCATTAAGTCCAGCAGTTTATATTGGCCATTGGCCTGTTTCAAAACTCTTCCGCTACACCTGGATCAGAGATGAGAAGTCCCCCAAGTGCAAAGCAGAAGAGAAAGGATGCCTGGGAGAAATGCAGTGGCAGGAGGGAATTCTGTGAATGAAATTTTAAGGAAAGGCCACACTAGTCTGGTTGGATGTACTTCCCTCAAGGCCATTTTCTATAGAACACTAGAGTTAACAAAAACAATAAAACAAAAAAGAATTAAGAATGACTAGAGTCCTCTTTAAAAAATCAAAATCAGATTATGCAGTACTTTGTGTAAAAACCCGTCAAGGCAAGTTCCAGCTCTTAAAATAGAACCTAAGCTGCTCAAATGTTCTAGAAGGCCCTGCCTCCTGGAATAAGACTTACATTTCACTTCTCACTGTGTTCCAGAAATCATCTTACGTATTTGTTTTTTTTTCTTTTTATAAGTTATACTTTCTCTCCTTTGTGTTTTGTGTCTATTCCATGACAATAAAGACTAGACAGGTTTGCAAATGTCACCATCTCATCAATATGTGAAAAACAGAAGCCCAAATTATTACCTTATTCTTGGAGTAATGAATTACCACACTGTGATTTTCCTAGATTATGACCTTTGGACACATTATTGTTTAAGTTGATTTAAGACCAACTCCCTTTCATTACTTTTTGTTTTTGTTGTTTGGGTTTTTTTTTTTTTTTTCTTTTGCAGAACCAGGGATTGAACTCAGGCCCTTGCAATTGCCAGGCAAGTGCTTACTCTACTGAGCCATCTCCCCAGCCCTTTCATTACTCCTGTATCTTCTCTGGAGTGGCTTTCCCTCCCGGCCATTCTTCACCATCCTGTATCTCTTTTATAGTTATCACAATAATCTATTTATAATTTGGTTCTTTAAACAGTAAATTATCCATTGGCACCTCCCTCACTAAAAGATACAGCCAAGAGGTAAAGAATCTCTTCTATTGTGCCTTCCTGCGTCGCTTGTATCTTGTTTGCTACGGTAAGCAGTCTCTATCACACATTCGCATCAATAAGAAATTGGACTCACTAAACTTCATGTGTTTGAAAAGAATTTGTGGGGAGAGTCCAGCTGCCATTTTATCTAATGAACACATGGCTCAGAGTGTTTGGATGGATCACATTCCCTTGGCTTTTGTCTCCTCACACCTCTCATCAAATAAATGATTCCATGCTCAAGATCTTACCAAGTTTTACATCCACACTTTCTGAAGAAAAGCACAGCGTTCCACATGGCATAATTTATGGATGATTAAGGTGCTTTTCAAGTGTGTTTTGGGGGGCTGGAGTAGGACTTACCTACTAATTTAACATTCTAACCCAAGCATAAAATGAAGTACATAAAATATACTTGTAAAATACTGCATTCAACTTGGCGCCTCACAGAAAAGCATGGAAGGAAGCTGCTGTGTAATTTTCTGTGAGTATAATAATCAGTTTGATACAAGGTTGAGAGGTTAAATGTATGGTCATTTACAAGATAAATTTATTTTTCCTAGACAGTGTGGAAACTAATGAAGGCAGCAAGATTTGTGAGGAGCAACAGCATGGAAACCCGTTATGGAGGGCTTTTCGTGGTCTTACCTTGTGCAAGATCTACTGAGCATCACATTAGAGCCAGGCCACAAGTCATAAAGTACTGTTACATTTGATAGCTAATGCAGTACTTAAACAACCCGGGAAAGACGCTGTTGGAGAATCGGGCCCGCTGTGGCTCTGGCCCACGGCCCTACAGTTAGCAAGGTATATGTAAGCATGACTTTCCTGCTGGGAATTCCCACTTGACTCTATCCAGGATACCCTGGTGCCAAAATTTACAGCAAGAGGCACTGTTTTTTGCAGGACTCTGAAGAAAAAGAAATAGGGTCTGAAAGAAATTAGAACTAACAACAAAGAAAGGGCTTCTCAGTATTGAGGGAGCCAAATGCCTCCTCTTCATGAGCTGACCACAGTGTGGGTGGTGTGAAAGGGACAAATAATAGGTAAAGTCAGTGCTCCTCGTACATAAACACATCCTGCTAGCAACTGCCAGCAACCTCCCCTCCCCAAGATGATATGCAGGAGGAGGCTGTGTCCATCCCAGTCTGATTCGTATGATCTAGGTATAAAATATGAATCCACAAACAGGGATTTTATTGTCAAGCCACGGACTCTGAGAATAAAAGAGAATTTAAAATATAAGCCTTCACTAAACATAATTTATCATCCCCATCTTCTATACCTCTTGTCAAGCAGGAATTGGAATATCTGAGAAGATATTCCTGAGTGTCTAAGAAGATATTCCCAAATGGCATGTTTGTGTGTCAGCATCTGCATGCACATATTGCATCAGTGCCACCCAAAATCTGGAAAGCTCAGCAAAGAGTACTCAGGAGGTGGGGGTGGGGATGGCTGTTGACACGTGGAGCTCATGGCAGAAGTTCTCCACTCCCCCTCCAGTCTGTACAGTAGCAGCCAACATAGCAATGAGCCAGCTGTCGGGTCCAGACAGTACAGTAATTAGTTTTAATATTAATGTTTGAAGTTACTTTCTAGAAACTACTAAGCATTGTAGGGAGAAAATATGGAAACATTTTAAAATAAGGTGCTTCGTGATAAATAAAAATATTAAAAAAATATTTAGCATGTTAAGTTGTATATACTTTTATATATGATCAGGATGTATGCCTTTTTGGCAGTATGATTTTAGCTACTAATTTTAGAGAAACAATAAAATCCTTTATGAAAATAGCAAAAGTAACAAGATATCAGGAGAACAATTTTTTTATATAGAACAGAAACCAACACATATACACACAAAAACTACTAGGTAGGAAACAGTGTAAAGTGGTGAAGCAATTTATGCCATTCAGTGCTCCTAAAGTGAACAACGGAGATGTTTAAAGGTTTTCTTTCAAAAAAAAAATTCTAGAGATGGTCAAATTCTCTCATACCTTGCTGCTAATATGTTATTGGAGAATTATTATAACAAGGTGTAGTGCTAGAAATAAAGACACGGCTCCTTTGGATCAATGGCAATTGCCAGAGCAGATTTTTATTGATCAGTAGTTTGGAATCTTGGCTTAAATACTATTGTAATTTTATGAATTTGAAGAACCCCTTTGTCTCTATTTTAAAAAGCTCTTTGGGCTGATTTACAAATATGATAATAACAACATGATCTGTTTTGTGGAATTTTGGAAATAAAGACGTAATTCATGTCAGCGAGCTAGTATGAACATGTCAGCCTGTTCAGACAGGATCCAGGGAAGACAGTTGCTGCCCATGGATAACCAGAAAGAGTATGATTATTGGCTGTGCTTGGGAAGTGGGAACAGGAGGCATAAACTGGGTAGTTTTACGATGATGATACAATGTGAAGTTAATTTGCACGGGACTTGGGGTGGAGCTCAGTGATGAAGTGCAGGCTCAGGAGCAAGCCTCAGGCCTTGGGTTCAAGCACCACAGAAGAAGAGCAAGGGGCATAGCAAATGGTAGGTATTGTTATTCTACTGACTAATAAGAACTTACTGTAAAAATCTGTAAAGGTCACCAAAGAGTATTTTCTCTCAGAAAGAGATAAAACAACTATACTCCCACTTTTAGTAATGGTAGTAAAGGCAAGGAGGTGAGGGCTTCCCCTTTAGGGAAGGCAAGTCAGTGAGGACTTCAAGGAGAAAAAAAAGGCTGGGGCAGGTTGCAGAGAAGCCCTCAGTTCAGTTAGGGTTTCTTATGGCTGGAGGGCAATGATTCCCAACAAGCCTCAAGGGGTGCTCAGAGCAGGGCAGTACCAAGCCCACAGCTAATGGCCTTTGAGAATTGGAATAGCAGGAAATTGGCCAACAGGGGATCATTTTTATAGACTCTTCTTTTTCACTGGGCTCATTTAGAAACTACCAAAAGAAGTCATCTTGGAGACAAACTCAACATTAAAAGAAACATCCGATCACTCTACACTCTGGGATAATTATTCTCCATTGAAAGTGTGTTAAGTTCTTCCAAACGATAATGTTAGCTTTTAAAGAATAACTGAGGCTTGGAAAGTACATTAAATTTTTCCAAAACCCTCATACTCCTGACAAAACTCATTTACAACTATAGTTTAATTTCAAGTGTTGAACTTAATTTGGAATAAATACAATTCAAACTTGACTAGAATTATAAAACACAATGGAACTATGTTTGCTACTGGGAATATAATGATAATAATCCTAAATTCAAACAAAAAGATAATAAGATTCTTGTGAGACTTGATGAGATAATATACATTAAGTGTTTCTCTTGATAAGCACAGAACATACATAATATATGGAATTGTAATTACCATTAATACTAGCAAGGTGCATGCTCTGCTTATATTTCATTGGTATTCATGGTGTACTTTAAATGATACTCTACCCTCAAAATTGTGAGAATTTATAAATGTGAAAAACAATATTATTACCCCGAGAATACTCTATAATGTCCAATTTTCACTCTTATTCTCATGGTTAAAGATGAGTAATTTATGTTCTAGTATATTTTGTCTGATAATAAGTAAAGTTGGAAAAATACTATGAACTATTAGAAAACAGGCCAGAAAGCTCCTGTCTAAGAATGCCAGATGTCACCTTTCTATTTTATTTTTTAAAATTTGAGATATTTTTACATTTCACTAGATGATGCTGTTCTAATGTCTCTAATTTGAGATGCTGAATCTCTGATTATTGACTATTTTTAATGTACAAGTACCATGTGGGTCCATCTGCTTATTTTGAACTTCAAAAAATATTTTTGGTGTGTGGGCTTGCTGAATGGAATTCAATTCACACATAAAACTTAACACCTGGCATTATTCTAGTTCATTGATTATGTGCCAGTTGAACCATGTTTATATTACTCAGCTTATTACAAAAATGTCAAAAAGGATGCATCTTTGATGATTTTTCTCAGAGCATAAACTGTAACTGCCTAACTAGCAAATTTACCAAATAATAGTTAAAAGTAGGCTCCTTCATGAGACCCTCATGAAAAGAAGACTACAGAAAATTAATGTAGTATTGTTTTCACCAAATTTATTAAATGGTTTCATATTACAAGGTAGATTATTTCCAATAATGATCAGATTTTTTATATAGCAATACAATCAAATTATCCCCTTCAGTAATACAGAAAGAGAAGTTCATGACTTTTCTTGGTTACTCAAAAGAATTTATCTGACTTAAATTGCTGGTGATAGGAAGAAGTCCAGGTTGGGTTCTGTATTCAACTGCTAAGGCAAACTGTACAGAAGATCAGTGAAATAGGCAAACAAACAAATGAAAACAACAAAACCTCAACTGCAGGGCATGGCTCAACTCACATATCCAAATCTCAAATAATACTCACTTCTGATCAACGTCTGACTCAACTTCTGCACTGAGTCCCAAGGAATCGCCCTGGCTGGATCAGTCTGCCTGTAATTTAGGCATGCTCTCCAGTAAGGTGCTCTGCACATACCCAGGATCAGGCAAAATAAAGCTTTCCACAGAGGAGAGCTGGCCAAGACTAAGAACTGTAGCATTTCACGAGCCCTGCTACAAACTACAATGGATTTATTTACAAATCTGCCACAAAATTACTAAAGCAGTATTTCTTTCATTTCCACTTACACAAACCTAGGAAGTGTGTCTCAAAGGCATGTAGAAATTATTTGCATAGAGATACTCATAATCAATCCTATTAAATTGGCTCCAAAATTGTAGCAAAGTTGTTTTAATAATGAAAGTTTTAAAAATAATAGTGCTCGTAGATGAAGCCATTTTTTTAAGTCCTGATTAAGGAGACATATGTCAAGAAAAATTACTATAATGGTGAATGCTGATTCAGGACCTTATTTTTATTAAGTTGTTTATAGTGAAGGCTGTGACTATTTTTCTATTTATAGTGGCAGCTCTGGTTAATTACCTTGTAATGTATTGTGACATTAATGCACTAGTAAACTATTGGAATTTACACCCCTATTCAGTAATAAAATCTGTAAATTGAAGAATGCACATAAAGTCATCATAGCCACAAATTATGCAACCAAAGGCCATGCATGATCACATTAGATTTAAAGAACAGAATCTCTCAAATCCAGTCATTAGTGGGTGAGTGCCACTGAATTTACACACAGCAGCTACTTTACAACTACAGAGAGCACAACAGTTTATTCATGGCTTGTTTTGTAAGTTGTTGTTAGATTTTCCTTATGGGTACTGAAAACACATTGGGCATAAATCAAATACAGAATATTTACAAAGTAGAATACTGTGAGGAGCACATTCATGAATATAATTGAAAACTTTTTCCAGGCCAAATGGCAGTGACAGTAGGATGGTGACATGTAACATGTGAATTTAACCCAAAATAATTCACAGGTAGGGATTTATTTTGTAGTCCAGTTGATGAAATACAGGAAGAATTACCACACAAAGCAATAGTTCTTGAAGAAAGAGAGTACACAGAACCACGGGCCAATAAAGTCAGGAACAGCAATAGATATTTCTCCTATTTCCACATGAATAAAATTGCAGTAGTGACACAAGACAAAAGGAAAGCTGAGATGCTTAGCTAGCATTGGTATACAGGGAGCTTATAGGAGATTGTTCTATAATTGCCTACAAAATCGTTGGACATAAAATGACAATTATTTAAAGAGCATAACTTGTCATTCTATAAAAAATCAAATAGAAACTTGCAATATGCAAGAAATATTCTGTCTCTTCTTTCCCCATTCTGATATGCTAAACAGATGGATAGATATATGCATATTTTAAATATATAATTTGACTGAATTTACATACCACCAATAGCTTACACTATATTCAAAATAATTAACTGATCCTTTAGAGTGACTGGAAATATTGTATAGTTCCTAACTAATGATATTTTATGCCAACTATGTCATGTCCAATATTTGTCTTAAAATGAATTAAGTAGCTTAAGAAAATTGAAAAAAAATCTGCAGTTATATTTTAGAAATTTGCAAAATGTCTCATTTCAATAGCTTTTTAAGCAAAAATTACAGAGCTGTGTCACACGATTATGTCAGTATATCTGCAGTGTCATTAATTTCATGGCAGTTATGGGGGTCTCTGGGTTGACCCTGCAGAGGAATGCTATGACAAATAGAAACTAGCAAGACAGTTATTTTAAGGCAAAGATCAGGAATTCAGGTCAATATATGTAGAAACTCTTGTATTGTTGTCCTTACCTTTAGCAATTCAGTACCATCACTACAAAGCTTAGGGCCTTTCTGAGTCCAAGCTCGTAATGGTGACTACCTAAGCTTCTACCCACCAACCAAATCTTCAAGGTCTGACATACGCCAGCTATTTGCAGGGAGCTTACCATATATTACTTTGCTTATTAATTCTAAGCAAGTTTCCAAGATGGCATAATTATATTTGTTCTACAAATGACTGGAGATTCCCAATCATTCTCTTCTTTTGCCTTGCTTTAAAGATCATGTTTCTTCCCATAAACCAGAGTAATGAATGCAAAAGTATTAGTAAAATGTACAATTTCTGTGGGGGCTGCCCAAAGCAAAACTCTATTCTATATTATCAAGACACAATGCTCTTTTTTCCGGTCTGTTTCAGCTGACTTGTGCTGCTATAACACAATGCCAGTACTGGGTAACTTATGAAGAACCAAAATTGATTGCCTCATAGTTCTGAAGGCTGAGCAGTCAGATTCTATGTCTGGTGAGGGCTCCTCTGCTTCTTCCTTCTTGTTCTTTCTCTATCCTCACAGGAGGTGGAAGAAAAGAAGAGGAACTAGATAGCTTCCTCCACTTTTCTTAGGACATTAATCCAACCACAAGGTAGATCTCTCATGGCCTAATACTTCCTAAGGCTTCAAGTCTTATTATCATTGCACTGAGGATAAGTTTCAACACAAAGTTTAGAGGGCACAAAGAGTCAAACCACAGTATCATGTTAATAAAGAAACATCTGGGCCTTAGTCCTCTTTCTTATATATATTCACTCTTAAATTTTTTTTTTCTTTTTTGGTACCAGGAACTGAACTCAGGACCTTGCGCTTGCCAAGCAGGCAATGTGCCACTGAGCTATATCCCTGGCCCCCCTTTCCTATACATGGTCAGCCAAATATAGCAAAAATGTTTCTCACACCCTTACACTGTCACAAAATACTTTGCTAACTAACCACCCCATCACCCTCCACCTGAACTACCAGCCCTGTTCCCTCCGGCAGGCTTTTCCCAGAGCAGCTCATTGTCTAGAGACCAGCCTGTCTTTAAGAGCTGATATTGTAAGACCTGATTGGCTTAGTGGAAAATCACCAAGGTAGAATCTCGACCCATCGTCTTGACACCAAATCTGTCTCCACCAGGCTGAGTGCATCACTGTGATCGCTCCCTCCAGAACTGCCCCTCTATTCCTGGGCAGAGCACACCCCCTCAGAAGTACCGCACTCTTCCATTGCTCAGTGTACTTCTTCATGCTCTTCCTTCTTCTTGAGATGACTTTATCATCTCTGCTTGCTTTTGCTTCTGAAGAACACAAACATGGGTTTCCAGAGTCTATTCTGTTAATTTTGCTCTCAGTCATTTGGACAGAAAAGACCAAATGACTAGGGCCAGCCATATAGCTCAGCAGATGAAAGCACCTGCTTAGGCAGACACAGGGGCCTGGGGTTCGGTCCCTAGCCTGCTGTGCCAGCCCCACGCCTGAGGCAAGCTGAGACAGCAAATGCAACTGGGTGTGGTGGCACGTGCCTGTAATCCCAGCACTTGGGAGGCTAAAAACAGGAGGATCACTATGAGTCCAATCTGTGTAGTGAGACCCTGTACTAAGTACATAAAAAGAAAAGAAAACGTGGAATGACTGTCTGCTACGCGTCAAGCAAAACCAATGGCTGCAGAGAAATAATTATGATGCTCTGTGTCCTCATCGGGCATTCAGATAAGAGAGGGAAACACAGGACAGGCAGAATGACCTGCAGTGTCCTGGACCTAACCACTTAGAGAAGCATTAGGCATTTGGAGGGCAGAGACACAAACAGAGCTCATCCCCAAGGAAAGTTACAGAGGCGTAACTGAGAAGTGAGGACAGCACAGAGCCTGGAGACCCCAGCTGAGGCTGGCCAGATTAGTAAGGTGCTTAAGGTGCGCCTGGTGACTCATCCACTGATGCGCACCCTCGAAGCGGAAGCAAATAGGCCGTGTTAGTCAAAACCCCAAATCCACCTTAGACTAGATGATATTTACAAAATTTGGAGCTAATATCTGTATCATATCAATTTTGCTTATTATGACACATTTTGAAAATCATGGATAAAACCAGATTTGTTTAAAACCAGAAAATGAATTCTGTGTGTAATTTTGAGTTAGGAAAGGTCATCTTTCCATTTTTATTTCATACAACAATTTTTAAACATTCAACTTAAATGCCACACAATTTAAAATTCAGAAATTTGTTTATTTTGCACTGAGGGTTGAACCAAGGATCAATCAAGGATTGCCACTGAGCTACATCTTCAGCCCTATTTTATGTTTTTATTTTGAGAAAGTGCTTTGCTAAGTCCCAGGTTGCTGAAGCTGGGCTTTAACCTACAATTCTCCTTCCCTAGCCTCCAGAGGCATGTGCCACCACACCCAGCTTTAACACTGAATGATTACAATAATATGAACATGTACAAATAATAATACCATACCAGGTTTCAAGGGAAAAATGATCTCAACAAACTTTGGTGAAAGCTTTGTTAATGTGAAAAACAGGATGATGGCAAAAGAATTTCCAAGCCAAATAATGCTACCTGGGTGATCTCTTTATCTCATTAATATTTAACTAGTCCATGACTAGTTGAGTAAGCATGCATCTCCCATTCCTGAAGTCATTGTTTTTTTGGCTTTTGTTACATACAGATCAACACTTCACACTTCAGTATATTAATTAGACTTGCTCGGACACCAGTTATTCACATGCTTTATATTCCCTCCCACTTTTTAAACAGACAAGAATCACAAAATCCATATATATATATAATCCTCTTCAATTGCTTTCTCTTAGCAAATCATGAAAAGCTCACCTCTCACTGGGGGTCTTTCGAGCTCGGAGTCAAGGTGAATGGGTGGGGAAATGTAGGAAACTTGCCCATGATGCGCCTGCCCTGTGGACACAAGGAGAAATGTTAGAACACAATGCTTCACATCTTTTGGTTTCTATGATGCTGCACTATTTCTCTGAACACTGAATCAACAGTGAAGATAGAGCGGAGACAGAACTGCCCAATCATAGGCCACACTGCATCACACGGACATTCTCAGGACTAAGTCAGGGCTGTGTCCACCAAGTTCCCGCACCCCCTTTGGTTAAATAATAAATTTAATAAGGAGTAAAATTTTCAAAAGGTATTGTAAGAAAAAAGTAGTGTGATTCCCCCCCCCCCCCCCGGAACCGGGGACTGAACTCAGGCCCTTGCACTTGCCACGGAAAGTGCTTATTCTACTGAGCTATCTCCCGGCCCCTGTAAGAAAAAAAAATGTAAATTCTTGAAGCCCCCATTTTTTGCTGTTAGATTATACAGACATTAAGTGCTCTGTCGGCTTGCTTTGGTTTTTATAAACACTTGCATCACTACTTATTTCTGTGAAGATCAGCAATAAACAGTTGGCAGACAAAAACACAAGATACAGAAAATGCTTTGCATCACATTTACTTAGATCACTTTCCCCTCTAAGTAACTTACATTTATCTTGAGGATTTTCCTTTATTATTTGAATAGAAAATATTTTTTACCTGATTATTTTATCTGATTAAAAAAATGGACTTACTACACTGCAAAAAACAAAAAAAAAAATAGGTAAGTGGATCCATTTTCTGTTCCCTATAAAGCACTGTATCTGCCTACATAGTTCTTCATAATAAATCCTTTATCTTATAAACTAAAGTGCTAATGTTCATTTAAAAGCCAAAATGATGATTTAAAAAATGATTAGCTTATTTGATGGCCAGCTTGTGCAACATAGTGAGGCCTTGTGCTAAAAGGATTAGTTTAGACACACACAAATAATTCTAATGCTCAGAGTAGCTATAGTTGATGCAGCAAACAATTAAGATTTTTGAGGAAGGAAAGTATAATTACAGAGGCAATTCATTTTCTAAAGTTGCTTTATGCAGGGAAGATTTGGATAGAAGTGAAGAACATACCACTTTCTTCCTACATGGGAATAAACAGTTATAGTTCTCACATTTACTATAGCAATTTACAGGGCTGTTAATCTCTTTTCCTAAACAAGGAAAGTTAATGATACATAGATTATGATAACAGTTAGAGTAACCTTCCCTTTTGAAGTAATATTCGACTTGTAATAAACTGCCGATTCCTCTTATGAGGCACATTTCAAATAATTAATATGGCTCCCCGCTGATAGAAGCCTCTGTTGCTCCCAGCATTTTTCCAGCCAAAAGCAGAGATGGCACAGAAGCTGCAGTACACCAACCCTCTCCTAATAGTCATGAAGATTATTGCACATCTACTGGCCATGTTCCAGTGGAATACGAAAGGCACTATTATAAAAGGACTAAGCTACCAATTATGCACCGTGAGCAGTCCATGTTTAATATAGTTTATGAAAAATTTCAGATAACCTTAATTATAAAGCCACCTGTTTAGCTAGGCTACACACTTGGCTGCAGAAACATTTCAGTTTTTAAGGTTCTGTATCATTACATATGAATTGATTTAAAATTTTGTGGTTCTTGTAAATAACAATAAAACATCTTTCAGTTTATACTGGCTCAGAATAACTTCAGCATAGAAGATAGTATTGATTTTATACTACTAGAATATAGCTGTCACCATGTATAACAATAGCCACAAACCCACTTTTATCCAATCATTGTCACTGTGGAGATTACCTACAATGCTATTACAGTATATAAATACTTTGCAGTTAAAGAGACAATCTGAGGAGAGGGAGTAACTTGCTCAAGTGTAAGAAAACAGTAAATAGGAAGGCTAGCAATGTGTTTATTCCAATCTGGGGTTTTAAAATTTATATCATAATAGTTTTCCTCAAAGAAAGAAAGTCTCATTATACTAATCTCTTAAAAAAAAACATAGGTACAAGTTTTAAAGATGACACTGTGACCAGCAGCTCTTGAGGCTGTGCTTATCATCAGGCTGCAATGACCAGGCAGGCTGAATGTCACATCTGCTTCTCCTCAGCATGAGCAGGGGCTTCGAGGGGGATGCACACAGACTCCTGGGGCGCAGCAATGACAGTGTGTGTGGACTCCCAAGGGTGACAGCACATCAAAGTGGCATCAGATGAGGCATGGACAGTCAATTCCTGAAGCTGCTTCTCTCTATTTTAATTCTCTCTCCAAGGAGAAGTACAAAAGTACAAGCAAGATCTGGTATGGCAGAAAAAGCCAAAGCAATCAGAACCGACCAAGAAATATTTAATCTTCATTATGACTGCACATCTGAACATGGGCAGGGACTGTGAATAACCTGAAGAAATACTACTCACTGTACAAGTCCACGTCCTCATCAAGGGAGTTTTTATTGCGAAAGTCTACAGCAATTATGATAAAACACAATGAAACCATAAATATAACCCACAAACATTTCTTTCATACATTATGATAAAAAAATTTTCAATGTAGTCTCGATCGGAGTATAGCTGATTGGCAAATAGCTGGCCTGTCATGTGTGAGGCCTTAGATTCAACTGGCAGGTCTTCAAGAAAAAATAAATCTATGCATACACACACACACACACACACACACACACACACACACACACACACACGCATACATCATGGAATTAGTTCAGAAAGAACTTTATTAGGTAGAAATCGTGGCAAACCCATCCTGTCCTAAAAGGTTTTACTAGGGGC
>NW_004524748.1:2310438-2325696 GCF_000260255.1 Octodon degus
AAATAACTCAGTGGATTACAGTGCCTGCAAGCAGGCCCAGGGGCCGGGAGTTTGATCCCCAGGCCTGCTTTCCAGCCCAACTACCCCTGCAGTGCACTGAGAGGGCAATTGAGACTGGGTGTGTTGGCGCATGCCTGTAATCCCAGCACTTGGGAAGCTGTAAACAGGAGAATCACTGTGAGTCTGATCTAGTAGTGAGACCCTGAACACCCTGTTGACCCTTCCCTAAAATACTGAAATAAATAAATAAATGGTTTTACTGGAATGTTCTCAGACATAACGTACCTCTGCTATGTGGTCCTTGTAATCAGAGTTTTATGTAATCAAATGCATGTACGCTATTGTTTCTACTGCTCTTATGTTTTCAAATTGAAAAGTGCGTTTTTCTTCTGAATTCTTTTTGAGTTTTAGTTTAAAAATCATGCTGAAATTTTGATTAGCTACATTAACTATATAAATTAGCTTGGAGAATGATAATAAAAAGTATTGTTTCTGTGTCTCCTATTTGTCTCTGTGTGTGTCTGTCTACCCATTTATCTATCTAAATTCCAATTTACCTAAAAATTTTAATAAGTAGTAATGAATTAATTTTCAAGTATTCTATTTGTGGCTTATAGGCTATTTCATTAGGGTTATTTCTAAGTATTCTACTGTACCTGTTATGAATAATTACAAAAATGTTTCTCATAACTCTCAATGAATCATTTTTTGAGGAGAAGGCATAGGGACTTTCCTATCTTTGGTCCACAAGGTGTTAGATAGGCCAACTTATTTAACTTTTGAAAACTGTTGCTGGAATTATTAATTACTGATTCCGACTTTTCTAGTTTTTTGAGGAAAGTTAGGTACAACAAAAACAACATGTTATTCTATTCTATTCTATTCTAGTTTTTCTAACATTATTATTCTATCCTATTTTTTCTAACATAAACTATGCTTCCACATCCATATTCTTCTTTCAGTACTTGACTCTTTTTTACTGCAGAATACAAATTTTAAAGGTTGATTTTATAGATCTTTGCAATTTTGAGGGCTGGATTTCCTGGTGTTTCTTGTTCACCTGTCATTTAAATTGGAGTATATAAAAACAAATAAACAAGTCTATAGAATTATAAGAAAGAAAAAAGAGCTTCATGTTTATAGCTAAGAAGTCTGGAAGATGCAGGTGACCAGATTATGCTGCACTAAAACATATCACTGTGGCCTAAGGATTATTTTGAGTCAAGCTTCCTCCACCAGTGCCAAAGAGTTCTCAGTTCTCCACTTACTGTCTAAAAGCCATGAATGAACTTCCCACTGTGGAAGTGTCTCTTGCCCAGTGCTGTGATGTGAAGAGATACTATGACTACTAATAATAATATATTTTCCATTATTGCTCCATTTCTAGTCACTTCTTCCCTAGGACAGCCCTGTGAAGCCCAAATTCTTTTGTTGTTTAAAAGGGTTTATAAATTCTTGAATATGACTGATTCTTTAAATTTCACTTCATTCTGTCAACTCCCAAACATACAAATACATAAATAAAAATTGGGTACCTTTTCCTTTATTAATTTTTGTTAGTTTAATTCTCAAACTTCCAGGCACTTAACCTTAGAGAATAGAATGAAAGACTCCCTTACTGAGAAAAATCAGTGGTAACACAAAATTGGTGGGGTCTTGGTTAGTTTTTATTCATAATTATTCTAGATAAAATAATAATTTGCATGGAGAAAAAGCAAGTGCATATATGCATATATTTTGAGATATAATTCCAACACCATAAAATTCACTCATTTGAAGTATGTAATTGAATAGTTTTGAGTATATTCATAGATTTGTTGTACCCATTAGCACCATTTTTTCACTGCCGAAAGAAACCCTAAGTCTCTCAGCAGGTGCTCAGCATTTCTTCGCAATCCGTCCATGCTCTAGGCCAGGGATGGTGAACCTTTCAGAGCACTCAAGTATATCAACAGCCCATTGTGGTCCTGGTGAATAGGTTCACCAGTATTTCTCTAGATAAACCATTATATACTTTCTATCCATAGATTTGCCTACACTGGACATTTCGTATAAAGAGAATTCTGAGTCATCCTTTGTCTTAGCTTTTTTCACTCCCAATAATTTTTCAAAAACTCACAAATGCTGAAATACAAATAACTGTATCATTTTTCTTGCTGAATGATATCCCATCACATAGACATCCCACATTGCATTTATCCACTCAGGCATGGATGGATATTTGGAGTCATTTTCATTTTTGACCTACAAACAGTGGTGCCATGGTCCTTTTGTGCTTCTCTTTAATATAAACCTATGAGCACAATCACAGCAGGATGTGTTCATCATACCTGTGCATTTTTGAGGAACATCAGACTGACCTCAAAGGAGGCCACACCTGCTTTAGACAGCAGTCCAGTAAATGTCCAATACTATGGGGCTGTTTTACGATGGCATTTTCTTCCTGATGATAGAATAGTAAACTCAGGATTGAGCAGGTTTTGAAATAGTTAAATGACTAAAATCTGTGAAAGAAACCATCTCTGCAACTGGGTGTAGGAAGACAAAGCAGAAAATGGGGCCCTGAGGTTGAATGGACAATCACATAGAGAGGGCAGAAGGAATGATCTAGGAAACAGACAAAAAGAGGAAGGAGGCTTATGCTCTGAAACAAAAAAGCGAACTATTCAGAGTCAGGTACCACAGATGTAGAAATTCCAAGAGTCGGGCCAACAGAGCCCGGTGTGGTAGCAAACTCCAAAGGCTATTATGGATTCTGAAAAAGCCATTATTTTTCTATCTTCAATCTCTTTTTCAACTTTCATTTAATTTCTATTTCATTGAATAACCCTGTGCAATTTCTACAAAAGTTCAAATATAGAAAGGATTTGACCAGTGTTCAGCAGAGGAAAAGGCTTTTCTCTCTTCCTCCTGTCAATACTTCACCTGCACAACTAGCACAGAAATACATTTATAGAACCATAGAATTTGGAGGGAAAAAGCTATCTGATACATTATAGTCCCAAACCCACAGATTAGAATGCGAATACTGACATCTTGGGAAGCTGGAGACTTTTTCCAAAGTCAAATCAAGGTGGTAGTCGTCAAGAGTGATATCAGAGGCAGTAAATGAGAGGATGCTTCCCAGCCGGGCTCCAAGAGGCTTTCCACGGTCCTCACACTCTTCTGCCTCTACAACTTCCATTGCAACTGTACTTCTTTTTCCCTGCTATGTACAGTGAGATCTCTTAGGTGTGCTGAGATGCTTAAGACATCAAGAGCTACTTATTTGTAAAATACAGCCCATTGGCAGAAAAGGGGGTAGGAGGAGGCTTAGGGATAGATGGCTGCACAGAAATGAAAGAGGAAAGAGATGAGCCCCAACATTCATGCCCCACCTTATGCTCCATTGACCTGCTAGACCCAACTCCTAAAAGTACCTTTGCCACTACCATCCCCAAAGACCGGCAATAGGGCCTTCAGCATGTAATCTTTGGGAACTATTTACACCCAAACTATTCCACCAAGCAAATGTCCTACTACTGGAGAATGCCACCAGCCCTCAATCTAATCTTAATAACTGAATTTTAATGGAATAAATAATCTTATAGCAGAAGTAAATTAACTTCTTCTTAGTTAATTTACTTTAAATTGTAAAGACGCTCATAGAAATATTAATTAAAGCTACCACAGACCAATGCATGGAAGAGACATAAATCAAATAGAAGGATATACAACTGGGAAAATGAACATAACTGTTTTCCTAAAGTAAAAACATGTTTTACAACCATAAAATCCTTATTGGGCTCCCCAGTTACATTATCTTTCAACTCTTTTTCTTCATTTTCTATACAGTGCTATAAACAAGTTTAATGGTTTATGACACCCAGAATGATTTTATGAATTTTCTTTGCTTGTTTGCTTTAAACTATTCAGTGGCTGATCTTGTTTATTTTGCTTTAGGGATATGACATTTTGCCCCTTTAAAAAATAAAAGATGCCACATTGTTGTTCTTGTTGTCTTCATAATATTATCATTCTAATTTTACAAACTTTAAGATAACAGTAAATTATTTTCCTCTGTTCTAGTACAATAATGATTCCATGTGAGAATAAGGAAACCTACAACAGGCGACAACTAAGCAACTCAAAATATAAGTTAAAGAGCAAATCTGTGCAACTACTCTGAAAGTAACAATATGCAATATATTAACCATTGTTGATTTTCTATTATCTTGTTTAGAAACCGTGTAACTCTTTTAATTGGCTTTATTCTCCTCTTTGCAATAAAAAAATAAAGAGAAAAATAAAAGATATGTAATAGGAAACAGGGCCAACCAAATAGCTCAGTGGATTAAAGTGTCTGCAAGCAGGCACAGGGGCTGGGGGTTCAATCCCTGGGCCTGCTGTGCTGGCCCCACACCCAGGGTGCCCTGAGACAGCAATTGAGACTGGGCGTGGCAACATGCATATAAAATCCCAGCTTTTAGGAGGTTGTAAACAGGCAGATCTCCATGAGTCCGATCTAGGACTGAGACCCTGAACGCCCTGAAGACTCTTCCGTAAAATACAAAATAAAAAATAAATAAATAAAAGTAATAAGAAACAGAAAGACTGATCTTTTTTTAAGAGACAAGGGGATCAAGAATCGGATGGCAGGGAATATGACAAATGAAAAAATGAAATAAAATCCCTATTGGCCCTCCAGTTACATTATCTTTCAACTCAATTTTTCTTCATTTTCTATACAGTGCTACAAACAAGTTTGATGGATTTAATGGTGCATTCTGCACGTGTGCCAACTGCCTGCCCACGAGGAATGCTATCACTGCATACTGCAAACATGTACTAGTAAAACAAAAATAAACTGCCAATGAATGCATATGTTTGGGTTTTTTTTTTTTTTTTTTTAAACATTTATTTATTTATTTATTTATTTATTTATTTATTTATTTGGTACAGGTCTCACTATGCAGCTCAGACTCAAAGCGACTCTCCTGTTTCAGGTTGGCATGGAATCATCACTGGCATGCCATGTGATAGTGGGGAACTAACCTGGGTCTTTGTGCTTCCCCGGCAGGCGCTTAGACCACTGAGCCATTCCTCTGGCCTTCTAGATTCTTAAAGTACTTCAAAAATAGCTAAACTTTTTAAGAACTTTAATTTCCTGATGACAACAATCTTTGTTGTTGATAAAAAGCATGAGGACAGTCTGTTGTTCTTGCTGAGGGATCCTGGGCAGGCCGAGCATTAGAACAGCTTGCTTTTATTTGTCTTCAAATCCCACTCCAACTACAACCAAGTGGCTATTTCAAAATCAGCTTTAGGTTGCAATGTAAACATCAATCAAAAGTAATTATTAAAAAAATTTTTGTAGATTCCAGCCAGCGCCCAGGCCCAGCCTGTGAGTGGGACCACCTGTTGGTCCACCAGATCCTCACTCCAGCCAGCACCCAGGCCAGGCGTGTGTATGGAACTTCCTCCATCACACAGGCCTAATGCAGAACCCTGTGGCAGAACTCCCTGCAGAGAGGTGAGAGACAAGACCCCCACAGCTGATCCAGGGGCAGAACATCTCGCCAGAGTGGCACAGCAGGTCCACTTCCAAGGGCTGCAGCAGAGAGAAGTGGAGCACAGCAGCCAGACCCAAGCCACACCCACCTGGAGGAGTTTGAACTTGGTAGATCTGGACCTGGTGCTAAGGCAATAACTGCTCCAAAGCTCTGCAACAAAGGTCAGAAGACAGTGCTATACAAAATGACAAAGAGAAAGAGCAAAATGCATTCGCAGGCCCTGAGCCCACCCAGAACAAATGCAGGAGACAATAGCATAGAAGAAATTGTAAAGCACACACCTGAAATCTCTGAAACAATAGTGTCTGAAGTAAAGAAACAACTGCAGAAAGGTATAGAGGAAATCTGATCAGAAATAATTTATGAACTAAGAAAAGAAATGATTACTATAATGAAAGAAGTACTAAGTGCTTCTAAGGAAGACATTGATAAAAAATTACAGGAGAAAAGAAAAATGATGGAATCCGTGAATGAGAAATATATGAAAGAAATAGAATGCATGAAGCAGATTCAAAGAGATATACAGGAAATTAAAACCTCATACACAAACTAGCAAAACCTTTTGAATGAAAATGAAAATAGACTTTCAGACTTTGAAGACACCATTACAGCTAGTGAAAAGGTGAGAAAAGATCTCTTAAGAACAACTAGGATGCAGGAGAAAATAATTCAACATCTGCAAGATGATGCAAACATGATCAAAATAAGACTAATAAGTATCAATAAGAAAGGAGTCAATACAAATGATATAAAAAGAATATGGGCAGAAGTAATAGAAAATTTCTCAAATATGGGAAAACAATCTGACATTCAGGTAACCAAAGCATATAGAACTCCAAATAACATCAACCCAATTAAAACCACACCCAGACATAGAATAATCAAGATCCCAGAAATTCAGCACAAGAACAGTATACTAAAAGCCACTAGAGCAAAGAAACAGATCACATTTAAAGGAAAGCCCATCAGAATAGTGGCAGGAGCAAAGTACTAAAAAAAGATTTGTAAAATTGCTAATTTGATACTTATCTTTTTATTCTGTTTTCTCTTCTCCCTTTCATATTACTAATCATGTTTATTTTGGGGGGAATTTAGAGAAATACAAGGTCTCACAGAAACAACTACATGCTTGATTTACCCAGGATATAAGTCATGATTGTGGTGCGAAGGTCACCGCTGAATGTCTCCTGTGTGGAGTTCCCCATGCTTCTCACCAGAAAACAGATGGTGTGATAAGCAGCAAGGGTAACCTAATGTATGCTTGTGTGTGTGTGTGTGTGTGTGTGTGTGTGTGTGTGAGAGAGAGAGAGAGAGAGAGAGAGAGAGAGAGAAGTGAAGACAGAGACAGAGAGAGATGGAGAGTCGGGAGAAAGGGAGAGAGACAGAGAGGGGAGAAGGAGAACGAATGAGATTAGACTAATATTTCTTTAGCACTACTCCTACTCTATGGCCTGTAGTAAAGGTTCTATGTGAACAAGGTAAAACTATTTTTCTGAGGAGATTTGACTGACCGTATCAGATACAAAAGTTACATTTCTTGTCATATAGGGCTTGCTCTTTCTTGGTCTTAATCATCCAGCAGAAAAGTATGAAAATGAAGTATAAAAAGTAAAGCCATACTAATATGATGAGCTGTAAAATGCTCAAGTCAACAAATTTGGATGTTTTAGTCTTATGGAAAACCCACTACTTGCGGATAATTATATATTGGAATATTTTGCTGAATTAATGCACCGACAGTATTTAAATGACAATGGAATGCCCTTCTCTGATAAAACTAACCAAAAAGGGGGGACACAAATGAATGACCATTTTGTATCTGTATACTCAAAATAGTTAGAATAGATACACGGCTCCATTCTCTTAATTCAATGAATAGAGAGTTTTATTCTAATAGTGTTTGAGACAGGAAATCATGTCTGTATCTTGTACAATGAATAACCACTGAGACAACAATATGCAATGTATTAATTATTGAAAATGCACTGTAATCAGTTGTGAAACTATCTCATTGCTATTTGTTTCTCAATAAAAATGCTACAAAAAAAAGCATTTTCCACTGAAAGGCTTCAATCTGTTTGCAGGATTATGCACTCACAGGCAGTTTTATGTGTACCTTGTTAGAGACAAGAGGAAAGAACCAGAAGTGGGCCTTGGCTCAGGTAAGGGAATGGAAGGGAAATACATGGGTGAGAAAAGTGGGAGTCTCCCAGGGGGCAGCAGGGCAGGGGACAGGCAGGGCATAAGGAGTGGATGCCTGCAGGTCACTGCAGCAAGGGAAAGGAGGCAGGGAGCCACAGGTGGTGTAAGGCACGTGATGATTACGGAATAACAAAGATCTTCACACATGTACTAGAATTAGTGAGCAGATAGGGACTGCATGCTGGGAAGCCAGCTTCTGCAAGGCTCAGTGGATCCCTGGTGGTGTCATCTCCCTGCGCTCACTCGGATTCCTTTCCTCATCCAATATTCTGAAGCCAATCTGAGAAGTCACACAGTAACTTATGTGAATCAATACTGTACCATAGAATGGAACTTTAAAAATACATAGTAAGACACAAATTTATGAAGATACTTTATACATCATTAATTTAGTGTGGAATTTATTTTTTAGCTTTTATTAGTACACCTGTGCAGATGATAATTGTGGGAGGCTGATGTCCGTCCACACCACACCTCAGTTCCTTCCACTGCCCTTCAGCCCCTTCAAATCTTGGTCACTCTCCCATTGGCAAAATCTTTGTTGCCTACAATTTATTTTTCATTTTGGTCTTTAATTTGTTTATACTCTGGGCAATAATGTAATTGTTAAGAAAAAAAATCAAACATTTGTCTTCACCTTGGCAAATGTCATGCTGGGCTTGGAGTTGAAAATGCACTAGAGAAAGAGGTACTTTATATTGATGATGAATTTCAGAATATATTTTATAAAAGCCATACAAATGCTTTTGTTTCTTTTTCTATCCCAAAAATCAAAATTGATGGTTAAATGATAAATGCTGAATTATAGAGGCACCACTTCAAAGAAAAATCCATGAAATCTCAAAAACTTAGTGTAGCAAACATTATAAGAATAAAGTGAAAAATAAAATCGATAAATGACAAAGAAGTCCTAACATTTATCTTTGAATTTCTAGTTTTCATTTTACAAAACAGATTTTTAATACACTTACATAGAAGTGAATGGATTAGAAAGCTGAGGGTCATGCTAAATAAAAGATTATTTCTGAAAGCCTAATACACCATGTAAAAATAGTTTTCCATATTTAAGAAAGCCGTTATGTGGTATTCTGTATGTTTAAAGACATTGCCAAATGTTACACAATGGTCTGGGAATCAGGCTTGAAACCCAGGACATGTTCTTAATTCCTAGCCCATTGTCTGCTTCAAAGATATGTACCCGGATGGGTGACAAAAGGAGCCAAACATGCTATGACCTCTGCCACATCAGACACTTCCTTCCCCATTTGCAGGGTTCCTAAAAGTAAGTGTTTCCATTACAAAGGTGAATACATCACAGAACAATTATGATTCTACATTTCACTTTCTCAGACAATGACCAAAGCATTATGTACTGCTTAACAAAAGGACAGGGACAGTTAAAAAAAATTAATGGAAGCCTTAGAAAAATTTAGGGTTAAAGATCTCCTTGAACCACTGTATTGCTGAGAGCTAGAGAAAGCACCCATAAAATGGACCCATCTCCCTGTCACATACCCAGATCTATCAAGTTTTTAAACCATTATTCCTGTTTGTACACATCTGCATATAAGAGATGAGTAGTGTGTGAATGACTTGTGTTCAGGCCTTTTCCACAGAATGCATGAGTATGCAGGGTGGGGAGCAAAGGCAAGCTAGATAAAAAGAAAATGCTAGCATATTGGTAACATAGGCAAATTCAACCAGCAGCAATAGGAGGTAAGTATGAAGACAGGGTCATTAGCCTAGTTGTTTAAGCAGAACAGGGAATGCAAGAGGCCTCACCTACACCTCTATGATTACCCAAGCAATTCTGAATGAAGAATTAATGTTACCTCACATAATTTTTCACAGCTTCTGGTTACTTGAATAGCAGTTTTCCAAAGTGGGCTATTTTGCAATCCTGGGCTTTGTGCACAGGATATCTTAATGTTATAGTAAGGACTTTTCAGATATGATTAAGACTGGAAATTTTCAAATCACATGAGCCTTTAACAGAGGGAATGGGAGGCACAAGAGTAGATCAGAGAGGGCAATGTGATAAAGACTAGAGAATGAAAACAGAGAGATGGTGGCTGGTCATTCTAGAAAATGGTAATGCAAGGAAAATTCTTTCCAAGAATTCATGGGAAATGCTGCTTTTTAGCCCAGTGAGACCTTTGTCAATCTTTTGTCATGGTGGAATATATGATATTAAGTTTGCATTATGTAAGATTCCATAGTTTAGTTTACTACAACAGTGTTATAAATTTGATACTCAACTCAATAAGTGGTATTTGCTGTAATTCTGGAAAAGTCTATTTCCAATAAGTGTACTAGTATTGAACAGTTATTCCATGCACAGGGCATACATTCCACTGGGACAGATTGATAGCATCTAACAAACCTGACAGCTCTCCTCATACCAGGACAATTTTTTATGCTACCAGCTTGCTTACAAGAGCTGCCTATATTACATAGGCAGAACTGGAGCTATGTTTTGCCTGTGTAACATAGGTGCATACACACAGAGTTATGCATATTTATCCGAATCATTGCCATATTAAAACATAGTAATATTCTGCATTTTGACAAGCTTGATCTAAAGAACATTCTAGACTTTCACCTGTTCACTCTTTTCTGAAGCATACAGAACCCTGCACTTTTCAGTATGAAGAGTATAACCTGACTCGGGTTGGGGATGTGGCGCCCTGGCAACATGACTGCTGGTCATATACAGTCCCCAGCAGCACACACAAACCACACACACAGCCGTGTCACTCAATGTGACTGCCTTTTAAGCAAAGCTAAAGGATATTTTATAAGCAATGTAAGAATGATGATTGCACCACAATGAGAAGCACAAAACGTAACTATACATAAGCTGGTGCTTAATTACACTGAGAAAAAAAGAAAGCAAAGGAATGGAATGGTTGAGAAATCACCTAGCCTCAGCAGTTTAAATTACAGCAGAAGCAACATCCCTAGCCAAGATATGGGCACCTAAAATGACCATCCAGGTAGTGGAAATGGCCTAAGTACATGACCAATCATCTGACACCTCCAAATTCTATACATATTCTTCCACATTAATCTTTATCTTTTTGTTTTGTTGTAGAACAGATAAAATGTGTCAATCTAACAAAACCTACTTTAAAAGGGCTTGGGATATAGTACAATGCAAAATTCAGTCCCCAGTACTACAAAAAGGTAAGATTTGGAGAAAATCTACTTGGCAAAAATAATCTAGCTAACAGATTTAGTATAAAAATAGAATGCATAGCAAACATGAAGATTATTAGTGTTTAGATAAAGATTCAAATGAACAATAGGGAATATGTAATAAGTAATGTAAAACAAACTCAATTTTTAAGTTTTTAAATATCTAATTGTAAAATTTGGCGATGAAAATTTTAGAATGACCTGCAATCTTTCTTTGTCATAGTCTTCTGCCACTCAAAAGCTGTAATCTGAGATTAAAATCTAGGTAAGATTAGATACTAATTGCAAATTTCTCTCTGTCATTTGCATTTCCACCTAATAGTCAAATACTTCATGGTGTTTTAAGAGTAATATAACAGATATTCTGCATAAGCCTGTGTACTGAAGCTTATTTTATCTTCTTGGTGATACATTTTTGTTCAAATATGAATCATTCTCAAATAGTACATTATTTCCATAAATCATCTCATGTTATTTTTATCCCATATTATTGGTTCTGAACATTTAAAAACCTGAACAAAAATAATGTTTTGACACAATGGCAAAGAGGAAAAAAAGAAACAGTGAATAAGGCTTCATTATTTCCTTCAATTATACAATTATTCTCTGGGTCAGGAATTGAACTCACAACCTCAGGCTCACCACTGACCAGGCACTGTGCCACTAAACTACACACCTGGCTGTTACACATTTTATAACTGTACTAACTCAGCCTGCATTTCCCACAGAAAATATTAATAGGGTTCTCCAGATTTGCAATGAATGAAGTACACTGCTCTTCAAATACACATTTTCCTACACAATAAGGGAATCCTAAAGTTGGTAGAAATGTCATCATTACGACACCCCACGAACCCTTGCGTAAACTGGCATACTTCTATTGCTCATTTCTACTTTAAGGGAACAGGAAATTCTCCATACCATAAAGGAAAAAGATTAAATGGCCTTTAAGAAGAAAGGTCATGCTGCCTGAAGGCTGACATCATAATTAATTCAAAGGAGATCCAGAGGTGAATTTTACTTCTAGAACCATAAAAGCAAACAAGAGGTAGACAGAGTCCAGAGAATCAGGGCAAAGAGGTTTTTTCCTGAAGTCACAGCCAGGGAACTGGCCTGCCAGTCTTCTGTTCCACAGGTTCTGAAAGGCTATCCTAGCACACTAAGGAAACATGTTAAATTAATAATACCCAGTAATATTAAATCAAAAAGTAGAATCTCAAAGCATGTTAAAGGGTCATTGTTTGATAGCAGCACATTGCTAACCCCTTTCTTCAAACTCTGCCCCCAGAAGGATCGAAGTTACAAAATTAGAGGCTGGATTTGATCCAACAGATATTACCAATGAAGAGCTATGACAATATAGATCTCAATGTAAAAGCTGCATATTCTCGGATAATGCCAATCAGATACTTCATATGAGGCTCTAAGTCAGAGATCAGAGGAAGAAGCGCTAGGAATTTGATTTTCAGATACTAGAGTCATGGGTTTTTTATTATTTATTTTTGTGCATGGTCTCACTACGCAGCTTGGATTCATAGTGATCCTTCTGTTTTCTGCCTCCCTAGTACTGGGAATACAGGCGTACGCCCCTATGCCCAGACTCCATCGCCAAGCTCAGCATGCCTGGGGGTGGGACCAGTATGGCATGTGGTGCCAGGAATCAAACCTGAGCTTATCTAAGTAAGAATTTAGTCCACTGAGCTATTTCACCAGCCCTTAGAGTCATGGTAAACTAAGGGGAATTTCACATATTCCAGAGAACAGTAAAATATTTTAGTGTCTTCTGAGCCCAGTGTTCAGAAAAATTCTTTTACATGTATAATGAAGTAGTTGATCAAGACACTGATGGGTCAGAGCAAATGCTTTTCACAAGACTGTACCTAAAGATTCATATGTGAAATCAACTGTTGTTTTAAAGAAAAGGGACTAGAAAGTGCTTATTTTCCTTAAAATCTACTCAGAATCTCCTTGTCATCGATTTCTAGCTCTGGGATGAGGTCCATGGGAAAGACACTATGACAGCAGTAGGTGACTGGGATCAATATCTGCCCCCAGAGACCTTACTACAGAAAATTCCACATACAGGTATTGCATGACCCAGACATAAGATCAGATTGGCACTCACAGAGATACAAGAATATGCGCATTTTACCAGGACGGCGACAGTGTATTTCACAATCTCATTCTGCCAACATATTTGAAAATGCATCATTGTAAGGAATGAAACCACCTGAATGGAATTTTGACAACTCTCCTCTGAGTGCTCAAATGCTGTTAGCTGAAAAATCTGAATGCACTGTTCAAATTGTTCATTTTGGGCAGGTTTATCGTACTTTTATCTTTGCACTGTTACAGGAAAAAGTTAAGAATTCAGCTTTATATTCAGAGAATAAGAAAAAATATTATTGGAGGTACTAGGTGTTTATATTATAGCTATCTTAAAAAGAAAATATATAGAGGTAAAGATATTTATAAAGTATCAGTACAATGTTTAATTTATTTTAAAATACATATAAATATATGATTTGAATAGTTTATCCTAATTCATTATGCATGTATTCATTTTTTAAGGCAGAGTTTTGTAATGTACTCCAGGCTGGCCCTGAACTTACTATGTAGCCCAGGCTGGCCTACGACTCACAGAGAACCTCCTACCTCAGCCTCCTCAGCACCACTGGGATTACAAGGATAGGGCACCGTATCCAGCTCAGGATTATAGGGTTTTTTTGTTTTGTTTTGTTTTGTTTGTTTGTATTTTAGGGAAGGGTCTACAGGGCATTTATTGTCTCATTACTAGGTTGGACTCATAGTGATCTTCCTATTTACAGCCTCCCAAGAGCTGGGATTACAGGTGCCCCACCACCCCCAGTCTCAATTGCTGCCTCGGCTCAATCCAGGGGTGGGAATGGAACGGCAGGCCTGGGTATTGAACCACAGGCCCCTGTGCCTGTTTGCAGGAACTTTAATCTGCTGAGCTACGTGGCTGGCCATCATGATTTAAATGTAATGTAAGATTAAATGAACCACTTTGGTCCCTATTATATCTCTGTTTTGGTTTTCTATTTGTCTCTCAGTGCTGTGGAATCAAATACAAGGCCCTGGACATGCTCTGCGCAAATGCTTTGTAACTGAGCTCAACATGCAGCCCACGCTTTTCTTTTCTTTTTTTTTTTCTAACTTTTCTGAATATGGCTTGTTGGGACCTCCAAACAGGTGGAAGGGTCTGGCATCACTTTTATTTTAGTTTTTATTTTCTAAATAATTTTATTGAGGAAAACATAGTAATGAGACAGTTTCAAAACCGATTAGAAGGACAGTTTCAATAATAAACACATTGCATATTGTTGTCAGAAGGATTTTTTTTCTCCGAAGACTTTCAGGGTAGGTTTGACTGGCTTGAGTTGTGGGGATCGAACCACAGCAATCTGATCCTGACTGCTTTGTTGAAGCTGCCACTTAAAGAGCTGAGCTACGGGGCAGGCCCCCTGCATATTATTGTCTAGTGGTTATTCATTGTGAAAGATGCAGAGATGATATCCTGTCCAAAAACACTATTAGAAAAAATCTTTTTATTTATTGAATTAAGAGAATGTAGCTGTATATCTATCCTAACTATTTTGAATATACAGATGCAAAATGGTCCTTTATTTGCATCCCCTTTTTTTGTTTAGTTTTGTCAGAGAAGGGTATTCCATTGTTGTTTAAATATTGTAGGTGTGTGAATTCAGCAAAATATTCCAATATGGTCCAGTAGTCCATAATAGTAGTGGGTTATTCCAGGACTGGCAATGTCAGTAGTTGACTTGAGCCTTTCACAGCTCAGCATATTAATATGGCTTTACTTTTTATACCTCATTTTTATAATTTTCTGTTGGATGGTTAAGACCAAGATAAAGCAAGACCTATATTACAAGAAATGTATCTTTTGTATCTGATAAGGTCAGTCAAATCCCCTCAGGATTTATCCTGAAACCCTGTAACGTACTTTGTAGATCATTTGTCAGTGTCAGTCATGTGGATGAGTCATGGCCATTGCTTGACCAATTTGCTCTCTTTGAAAGCCTGAGAGAATGTTTTCTCTCCATGTGACTCTCTTTAGGCTCACTCTACATCACAGATAACATTGCTCTGTGGCCCCATAATCTCCTTGATCAGAAAATTTAGGACACAACTGAGTTACATGATGTTACATTATAGATTCTCCTATGTCCCGAGTCTTCATTGACTTTGAAAGGCTAGGGCTAAAATGTTGGCTGTTCATGTAGCCCTTCTTTTTCTCTAATTTTTGGTCTGCAAACTTAGGTTG
>NW_004524748.1:2325796-2335209 GCF_000260255.1 Octodon degus
CATGCTTCTCACCAGAAAACAGATGGTGTGATAAGCAGCAAGGGTAACCTAATGTATGCTTGTGTGTGTGTGTGTGTGTGTGTGTGTGTGTGTGTATGTATGTGTGTGTGTGTGTGTGTGTGTGTGTGAGAGAGAGAGAGAGAGAGAGAGAGAGAGAGAGAGAAGTGAAGACAGAGACAGAGAGAGATGGAGAGTCGGGAGAAAGGGAGAGAGACAGAGAGGGGAGAAGGAGAACGAATGAGATTAGACTAATATTTCTTTAGCACTACTCCTACTCTATGGCCTGTAGTAAAGGTTCTATGTGAACAAGGTAAAACTATTTTTCTGAGGAGATTTGACTGACCGTATCAGATACAAAAGTTACATTTCTTGTCATATAGGGCTTGCTCTTTCTTGGTCTTAATCATCCAGCAGAAAAGTATGAAAATGAAGTATAAAAAGTAAAGCCATACTAATATGATGAGCTGTAAAATGCTCAAGTCAACAAATTTGGATGTTTTAGTCTTATGGAAAACCCACTACTTGCGGATAATTATATATTGGAATATTTTGCTGAATTAATGCACCGACAGTATTTAAATGACAATGGAATGCCCTTCTCTGATAAAACTAACCAAAAAGGGGGGACACAAATGAATGACCATTTTGTATCTGTATACTCAAAATAGTTAGAATAGATACACGGCTCCATTCTCTTAATTCAATGAATAGAGAGTTTTATTCTAATAGTGTTTGAGACAGGAAATCATGTCTGTATCTTGTACAATGAATAACCACTGAGACAACAATATGCAATGTATTAATTATTGAAAATGCACTGTAATCAGTTGTGAAACTATCTCATTGCTATTTGTTTCTCAATAAAAATGCTACAAAAAAAAGCATTTTCCACTGAAAGGCTTCAATCTGTTTGCAGGATTATGCACTCACAGGCAGTTTTATGTGTACCTTGTTAGAGACAAGAGGAAAGAACCAGAAGTGGGCCTTGGCTCAGGTAAGGGAATGGAAGGGAAATACATGGGTGAGAAAAGTGGGAGTCTCCCAGGGGGCAGCAGGGCAGGGGACAGGCAGGGCATAAGGAGTGGATGCCTGCAGGTCACTGCAGCAAGGGAAAGGAGGCAGGGAGCCACAGGTGGTGTAAGGCACGTGATGATTACGGAATAACAAAGATCTTCACACATGTACTAGAATTAGTGAGCAGATAGGGACTGCATGCTGGGAAGCCAGCTTCTGCAAGGCTCAGTGGATCCCTGGTGGTGTCATCTCCCTGCGCTCACTCGGATTCCTTTCCTCATCCAATATTCTGAAGCCAATCTGAGAAGTCACACAGTAACTTATGTGAATCAATACTGTACCATAGAATGGAACTTTAAAAATACATAGTAAGACACAAATTTATGAAGATACTTTATACATCATTAATTTAGTGTGGAATTTATTTTTTAGCTTTTATTAGTACACCTGTGCAGATGATAATTGTGGGAGGCTGATGTCCGTCCACACCACACCTCAGTTCCTTCCACTGCCCTTCAGCCCCTTCAAATCTTGGTCACTCTCCCATTGGCAAAATCTTTGTTGCCTACAATTTATTTTTCATTTTGGTCTTTAATTTGTTTATACTCTGGGCAATAATGTAATTGTTAAGAAAAAAAATCAAACATTTGTCTTCACCTTGGCAAATGTCATGCTGGGCTTGGAGTTGAAAATGCACTAGAGAAAGAGGTACTTTATATTGATGATGAATTTCAGAATATATTTTATAAAAGCCATACAAATGCTTTTGTTTCTTTTTCTATCCCAAAAATCAAAATTGATGGTTAAATGATAAATGCTGAATTATAGAGGCACCACTTCAAAGAAAAATCCATGAAATCTCAAAAACTTAGTGTAGCAAACATTATAAGAATAAAGTGAAAAATAAAATCGATAAATGACAAAGAAGTCCTAACATTTATCTTTGAATTTCTAGTTTTCATTTTACAAAACAGATTTTTAATACACTTACATAGAAGTGAATGGATTAGAAAGCTGAGGGTCATGCTAAATAAAAGATTATTTCTGAAAGCCTAATACACCATGTAAAAATAGTTTTCCATATTTAAGAAAGCCGTTATGTGGTATTCTGTATGTTTAAAGACATTGCCAAATGTTACACAATGGTCTGGGAATCAGGCTTGAAACCCAGGACATGTTCTTAATTCCTAGCCCATTGTCTGCTTCAAAGATATGTACCCGGATGGGTGACAAAAGGAGCCAAACATGCTATGACCTCTGCCACATCAGACACTTCCTTCCCCATTTGCAGGGTTCCTAAAAGTAAGTGTTTCCATTACAAAGGTGAATACATCACAGAACAATTATGATTCTACATTTCACTTTCTCAGACAATGACCAAAGCATTATGTACTGCTTAACAAAAGGACAGGGACAGTTAAAAAAAATTAATGGAAGCCTTAGAAAAATTTAGGGTTAAAGATCTCCTTGAACCACTGTATTGCTGAGAGCTAGAGAAAGCACCCATAAAATGGACCCATCTCCCTGTCACATACCCAGATCTATCAAGTTTTTAAACCATTATTCCTGTTTGTACACATCTGCATATAAGAGATGAGTAGTGTGTGAATGACTTGTGTTCAGGCCTTTTCCACAGAATGCATGAGTATGCAGGGTGGGGAGCAAAGGCAAGCTAGATAAAAAGAAAATGCTAGCATATTGGTAACATAGGCAAATTCAACCAGCAGCAATAGGAGGTAAGTATGAAGACAGGGTCATTAGCCTAGTTGTTTAAGCAGAACAGGGAATGCAAGAGGCCTCACCTACACCTCTATGATTACCCAAGCAATTCTGAATGAAGAATTAATGTTACCTCACATAATTTTTCACAGCTTCTGGTTACTTGAATAGCAGTTTTCCAAAGTGGGCTATTTTGCAATCCTGGGCTTTGTGCACAGGATATCTTAATGTTATAGTAAGGACTTTTCAGATATGATTAAGACTGGAAATTTTCAAATCACATGAGCCTTTAACAGAGGGAATGGGAGGCACAAGAGTAGATCAGAGAGGGCAATGTGATAAAGACTAGAGAATGAAAACAGAGAGATGGTGGCTGGTCATTCTAGAAAATGGTAATGCAAGGAAAATTCTTTCCAAGAATTCATGGGAAATGCTGCTTTTTAGCCCAGTGAGACCTTTGTCAATCTTTTGTCATGGTGGAATATATGATATTAAGTTTGCATTATGTAAGATTCCATAGTTTAGTTTACTACAACAGTGTTATAAATTTGATACTCAACTCAATAAGTGGTATTTGCTGTAATTCTGGAAAAGTCTATTTCCAATAAGTGTACTAGTATTGAACAGTTATTCCATGCACAGGGCATACATTCCACTGGGACAGATTGATAGCATCTAACAAACCTGACAGCTCTCCTCATACCAGGACAATTTTTTATGCTACCAGCTTGCTTACAAGAGCTGCCTATATTACATAGGCAGAACTGGAGCTATGTTTTGCCTGTGTAACATAGGTGCATACACACAGAGTTATGCATATTTATCCGAATCATTGCCATATTAAAACATAGTAATATTCTGCATTTTGACAAGCTTGATCTAAAGAACATTCTAGACTTTCACCTGTTCACTCTTTTCTGAAGCATACAGAACCCTGCACTTTTCAGTATGAAGAGTATAACCTGACTCGGGTTGGGGATGTGGCGCCCTGGCAACATGACTGCTGGTCATATACAGTCCCCAGCAGCACACACAAACCACACACACAGCCGTGTCACTCAATGTGACTGCCTTTTAAGCAAAGCTAAAGGATATTTTATAAGCAATGTAAGAATGATGATTGCACCACAATGAGAAGCACAAAACGTAACTATACATAAGCTGGTGCTTAATTACACTGAGAAAAAAAGAAAGCAAAGGAATGGAATGGTTGAGAAATCACCTAGCCTCAGCAGTTTAAATTACAGCAGAAGCAACATCCCTAGCCAAGATATGGGCACCTAAAATGACCATCCAGGTAGTGGAAATGGCCTAAGTACATGACCAATCATCTGACACCTCCAAATTCTATACATATTCTTCCACATTAATCTTTATCTTTTTGTTTTGTTGTAGAACAGATAAAATGTGTCAATCTAACAAAACCTACTTTAAAAGGGCTTGGGATATAGTACAATGCAAAATTCAGTCCCCAGTACTACAAAAAGGTAAGATTTGGAGAAAATCTACTTGGCAAAAATAATCTAGCTAACAGATTTAGTATAAAAATAGAATGCATAGCAAACATGAAGATTATTAGTGTTTAGATAAAGATTCAAATGAACAATAGGGAATATGTAATAAGTAATGTAAAACAAACTCAATTTTTAAGTTTTTAAATATCTAATTGTAAAATTTGGCGATGAAAATTTTAGAATGACCTGCAATCTTTCTTTGTCATAGTCTTCTGCCACTCAAAAGCTGTAATCTGAGATTAAAATCTAGGTAAGATTAGATACTAATTGCAAATTTCTCTCTGTCATTTGCATTTCCACCTAATAGTCAAATACTTCATGGTGTTTTAAGAGTAATATAACAGATATTCTGCATAAGCCTGTGTACTGAAGCTTATTTTATCTTCTTGGTGATACATTTTTGTTCAAATATGAATCATTCTCAAATAGTACATTATTTCCATAAATCATCTCATGTTATTTTTATCCCATATTATTGGTTCTGAACATTTAAAAACCTGAACAAAAATAATGTTTTGACACAATGGCAAAGAGGAAAAAAAGAAACAGTGAATAAGGCTTCATTATTTCCTTCAATTATACAATTATTCTCTGGGTCAGGAATTGAACTCACAACCTCAGGCTCACCACTGACCAGGCACTGTGCCACTAAACTACACACCTGGCTGTTACACATTTTATAACTGTACTAACTCAGCCTGCATTTCCCACAGAAAATATTAATAGGGTTCTCCAGATTTGCAATGAATGAAGTACACTGCTCTTCAAATACACATTTTCCTACACAATAAGGGAATCCTAAAGTTGGTAGAAATGTCATCATTACGACACCCCACGAACCCTTGCGTAAACTGGCATACTTCTATTGCTCATTTCTACTTTAAGGGAACAGGAAATTCTCCATACCATAAAGGAAAAAGATTAAATGGCCTTTAAGAAGAAAGGTCATGCTGCCTGAAGGCTGACATCATAATTAATTCAAAGGAGATCCAGAGGTGAATTTTACTTCTAGAACCATAAAAGCAAACAAGAGGTAGACAGAGTCCAGAGAATCAGGGCAAAGAGGTTTTTTCCTGAAGTCACAGCCAGGGAACTGGCCTGCCAGTCTTCTGTTCCACAGGTTCTGAAAGGCTATCCTAGCACACTAAGGAAACATGTTAAATTAATAATACCCAGTAATATTAAATCAAAAAGTAGAATCTCAAAGCATGTTAAAGGGTCATTGTTTGATAGCAGCACATTGCTAACCCCTTTCTTCAAACTCTGCCCCCAGAAGGATCGAAGTTACAAAATTAGAGGCTGGATTTGATCCAACAGATATTACCAATGAAGAGCTATGACAATATAGATCTCAATGTAAAAGCTGCATATTCTCGGATAATGCCAATCAGATACTTCATATGAGGCTCTAAGTCAGAGATCAGAGGAAGAAGCGCTAGGAATTTGATTTTCAGATACTAGAGTCATGGGTTTTTTATTATTTATTTTTGTGCATGGTCTCACTACGCAGCTTGGATTCATAGTGATCCTTCTGTTTTCTGCCTCCCTAGTACTGGGAATACAGGCGTACGCCCCTATGCCCAGACTCCATCGCCAAGCTCAGCATGCCTGGGGGTGGGACCAGTATGGCATGTGGTGCCAGGAATCAAACCTGAGCTTATCTAAGTAAGAATTTAGTCCACTGAGCTATTTCACCAGCCCTTAGAGTCATGGTAAACTAAGGGGAATTTCACATATTCCAGAGAACAGTAAAATATTTTAGTGTCTTCTGAGCCCAGTGTTCAGAAAAATTCTTTTACATGTATAATGAAGTAGTTGATCAAGACACTGATGGGTCAGAGCAAATGCTTTTCACAAGACTGTACCTAAAGATTCATATGTGAAATCAACTGTTGTTTTAAAGAAAAGGGACTAGAAAGTGCTTATTTTCCTTAAAATCTACTCAGAATCTCCTTGTCATCGATTTCTAGCTCTGGGATGAGGTCCATGGGAAAGACACTATGACAGCAGTAGGTGACTGGGATCAATATCTGCCCCCAGAGACCTTACTACAGAAAATTCCACATACAGGTATTGCATGACCCAGACATAAGATCAGATTGGCACTCACAGAGATACAAGAATATGCGCATTTTACCAGGACGGCGACAGTGTATTTCACAATCTCATTCTGCCAACATATTTGAAAATGCATCATTGTAAGGAATGAAACCACCTGAATGGAATTTTGACAACTCTCCTCTGAGTGCTCAAATGCTGTTAGCTGAAAAATCTGAATGCACTGTTCAAATTGTTCATTTTGGGCAGGTTTATCGTACTTTTATCTTTGCACTGTTACAGGAAAAAGTTAAGAATTCAGCTTTATATTCAGAGAATAAGAAAAAATATTATTGGAGGTACTAGGTGTTTATATTATAGCTATCTTAAAAAGAAAATATATAGAGGTAAAGATATTTATAAAGTATCAGTACAATGTTTAATTTATTTTAAAATACATATAAATATATGATTTGAATAGTTTATCCTAATTCATTATGCATGTATTCATTTTTTAAGGCAGAGTTTTGTAATGTACTCCAGGCTGGCCCTGAACTTACTATGTAGCCCAGGCTGGCCTACGACTCACAGAGAACCTCCTACCTCAGCCTCCTCAGCACCACTGGGATTACAAGGATAGGGCACCGTATCCAGCTCAGGATTATAGGGTTTTTTTGTTTTGTTTTGTTTTGTTTGTTTGTATTTTAGGGAAGGGTCTACAGGGCATTTATTGTCTCATTACTAGGTTGGACTCATAGTGATCTTCCTATTTACAGCCTCCCAAGAGCTGGGATTACAGGTGCCCCACCACCCCCAGTCTCAATTGCTGCCTCGGCTCAATCCAGGGGTGGGAATGGAACGGCAGGCCTGGGTATTGAACCACAGGCCCCTGTGCCTGTTTGCAGGAACTTTAATCTGCTGAGCTACGTGGCTGGCCATCATGATTTAAATGTAATGTAAGATTAAATGAACCACTTTGGTCCCTATTATATCTCTGTTTTGGTTTTCTATTTGTCTCTCAGTGCTGTGGAATCAAATACAAGGCCCTGGACATGCTCTGCGCAAATGCTTTGTAACTGAGCTCAACATGCAGCCCACGCTTTTCTTTTCTTTTTTTTTTTCTAACTTTTCTGAATATGGCTTGTTGGGACCTCCAAACAGGTGGAAGGGTCTGGCATCACTTTTATTTTAGTTTTTATTTTCTAAATAATTTTATTGAGGAAAACATAGTAATGAGACAGTTTCAAAACCGATTAGAAGGACAGTTTCAATAATAAACACATTGCATATTGTTGTCAGAAGGATTTTTTTTCTCCGAAGACTTTCAGGGTAGGTTTGACTGGCTTGAGTTGTGGGGATCGAACCACAGCAATCTGATCCTGACTGCTTTGTTGAAGCTGCCACTTAAAGAGCTGAGCTACGGGGCAGGCCCCCTGCATATTATTGTCTAGTGGTTATTCATTGTGAAAGATGCAGAGATGATATCCTGTCCAAAAACACTATTAGAAAAAATCTTTTTATTTATTGAATTAAGAGAATGTAGCTGTATATCTATCCTAACTATTTTGAATATACAGATGCAAAATGGTCCTTTATTTGCATCCCCTTTTTTTGTTTAGTTTTGTCAGAGAAGGGTATTCCATTGTTGTTTAAATATTGTAGGTGTGTGAATTCAGCAAAATATTCCAATATGGTCCAGTAGTCCATAATAGTAGTGGGTTATTCCAGGACTGGCAATGTCAGTAGTTGACTTGAGCCTTTCACAGCTCAGCATATTAATATGGCTTTACTTTTTATACCTCATTTTTATAATTTTCTGTTGGATGGTTAAGACCAAGATAAAGCAAGACCTATATTACAAGAAATGTATCTTTTGTATCTGATAAGGTCAGTCAAATCCCCTCAGGATTTATCCTGAAACCCTGTAACGTACTTTGTAGATCATTTGTCAGTGTCAGTCATGTGGATGAGTCATGGCCATTGCTTGACCAATTTGCTCTCTTTGAAAGCCTGAGAGAATGTTTTCTCTCCATGTGACTCTCTTTAGGCTCACTCTACATCACAGATAACATTGCTCTGTGGCCCCATAATCTCCTTGATCAGAAAATTTAGGACACAACTGAGTTACATGATGTTACATTATAGATTCTCCTATGTCCCGAGTCTTCATTGACTTTGAAAGGCTAGGGCTAAAATGTTGGCTGTTCATGTAGCCCTTCTTTTTCTCTAATTTTTGGTCTGCAAACTTAGGTTGTTAACCCTCCAGAAGAGAAGCTTTTTATTACCCTACAACATACGCAGTTCGGTTTAACCTAACTGTCTAAATATCAAACATCTTAGGCATAACATGGAACAGCTTTTTTCCATCAAGTATGGATATGTTAAACTTTAAGTCTCTACAGAATATGAAGAAAAAAATAAAAAATCAAAATATTTAAAAGTTATGAATAAAGAATTACATATTTTTAAACAGAAATTTAGAAATCCAACTATATACAGCATTGTAGCAGGACATTCCTGTGACTTTTTTTCTTTTCCCTTTTTTTCATTTATTACTCTTTTTTAAAAAAAAAATATACTTGAGAGACAGTATGGCAATAATTGGTATGTCATGGCACTTTGCTTTTCTATTTGAAAAATATCATTCCTTTCTGAAAGTAACTAAAAGAAAGGAAGAGTGAATGAGAGAGATAGTAAATGAATGCACGAATAGAGCTGCCTTCATGTTATACATGCGGTATTTAATATTTGAAATATGAAATATTTACTTAGCAACATGTAATAAATTTTTTTATTAAAACTCTAAAAAAAACCTGGAATGAGGCTAGGTGGAAGTGAGAACTCGAATATGAAATTTGTAGTTAGAATCTGAACATTAACCTAAAGAACACTTTCTTCTCCTTCATAACTCCTTCATGAAAAATCAAACATAAATCCAAATAGTTTTATGTATAAACAAAGAATTTACTCACTGAAATACGAATTTAGATAAATTTTGTCATTGGGTAGTATTCAGAGTTTATTTGAATTTGACAGTTTTAAAGATTATCACTAGGACCGGGGAGATGGCTCAGTAGAATAAGCGTTTGCCCGGCAAACGCAAGGACCTGAGTTCAATCCCCGGTTCTG
>NW_004524748.1:2335964-2356657 GCF_000260255.1 Octodon degus
TTCTAATGGTGTTTGTAAATAGGATCTCAAGTCCGCATCTTGTACAGCAATTAACCACTAAGAAGAATGTATGCAGTGTGTTAATTATTGAAACTGACCTAGTGAAAAAAATAAATAAAATCAGAATTTCTTAGTTTTGAAAAAAATAAAATATAAAAATAAAGATCATTACTGTAATCATCAAAAAAAAAAAATAAAGATTATCACTGACATCAATAGTGAACAGAAATAGAAAAGGAAAATTTCTCCACACAGTAGTCATACTCTTTTCCCTGAGTCTTCAAATAAATAGCATCTGATACTTACTGTAGCTTGCTAAAAGAGGTAATTCTTAATTTATAATTTAATAAAAATAAAAAAAATAATTTCTAAAAAAAAAAAAAAACACGAGAGGAAAAATAACGAATACATTGCATAGTGTTGCATTCATAGGCATAACATGGAACAGGTATTTTCCATCAAGTATTGATATGTTAAACTTTAAGTCACTACAGGATATGAAGAAATAATTTAATAAAAATAAAAAATATAATTTCTAAAAATCAAAAAAACTCCTGTAGGATAAGCTTAGATTTTTAATCACCGTGTTGCACAATTCTACATGACAGGCACTCCTTTGCTTCCCTCTGTACCACACAGCTCTCATCCATTAACCTTGTTCAATTTAGTTAGGGGAGGGCTGGGGTCCCATTTAGTGGTCCATGCCCAAAGTCCTGAGCTCAGTATCTAGCTCCTCAAAAAAGTAAATAAAAATAAAAATTCACAAAAAGTTTAAAAGGGAGCAGCAGATATAGATCAATGTTGGAGCATTTACCTAGCATGTGGGAAGCCCCGAGCTTGATATGCAGCGCGCGTGCACACACACACACACACACACACACACACACACACACACGCAGGTTTTCTCTCTTCAGTGAACCCAGAATTTCCTATGTTCATCCATCATTTACATGTGAGGGGTTGCGTAATGTATTAGAAGACACAATTATATGAGCAGTGGTGTGGTACAGGGAATACTCAGTAAGAATATGAGAGACACAAAAACAAAATGTGAAGATGCCATCCAGAAATCTGCCAAGAAGAGGCAACCATCACTGTGGCCCTAGCCTTCCAAGGTCAGTTAAGACTCAGGGCATATGAGAACTTGTACTGTAATGTCATGTAACTCGGTAGTGTCCCAAAATTTCTGATCAAGGAGATTATGGGGCCAAAGAGGAAAGTGATCGATGATGAAGAGTGTACCTAAGAAGAGTCACATGGAGAGAAGACATTCTCTGAGGCTTTCACAGAGAGTACATTGGCCAAGCAATGGCTGTGACTCATCCACATGGCTGCACTGACAAAGGTTCTACAATCTGAGGTACAGGATCTCAGGATAAATCCTGAGGGGATTTCACTGACCTTCTCAGACCCAAAAGCTACAACTCTTGTTGCATAGGTCCTGATTTACCTTGGTCTTAACCATCCATCGGAAAAGTATAAAAATGAAGTATAAAAAGTAAAGCCATGCTGTTATGCTGAGCTGTGGGGGACTCAGGTCAACAATTTCTCACATTGCCAGTGAAGTGGAAGACCCAATACTATTATGGACTACTGGACTCTTAGAATATTTTGCTGAGTTCACACACCTATAATATTCAAATAATGGAATTAAAGAAAAAAAAGGGGGATACAGATGAATGTCCACTTTGTATCTGTGTATTCAAAATGGTTAGAATAGATATATAGTTACATTCTCTTAATGAATAGAGGGATTTGTTCTAATAGAGTTTGTAGATAGGATATCATGTCCGCATCTTGTACAGCAATTAACCACTGGGAAGAATGTATGCAATGTGTTCATTATTGAAACTGTCCTACCAAGTTGGTTGGAAACTGTCTCATTGCTATTTGTTTCTCAATAAAAGTATGGGAAAAAAAAAAAAGGAGAAGCAAGCAGAGTTCAGGGAGGAGACACGATAGCACCTTAATAACAGAACATACACATTTTAGACCTGAATCCCAGCTATCTGATTAACGTTTTAAATTTTAGAACTACCTAATTTGAGTGGGTATCTTCTCTTTTGAGAAATGCAATTGCAGTAATTTGTTGCGCAAAGAAGTGCATTTGTGTCTGGGAAATAGATGTGTATATGTTTTCCTTTAATAAATGCACAGTATAAAGTTAATCATTTCAATCCTTTTTTTATGTATTTAGTACAGGGTCTATGGGTTCTCACTACAAAGATCAGACTCACAATGATCCTCCTGTTTTCAACCTCCAAGAATGGGATTCCAGTGCGCCACCACGCTCAGTGTCAGTCGCCCTCTCAGCACGTCCCGCGGGTGGGTCCCCCAGGAGGGGACTGAAGTCCGGTCCCTGCGCCTAAGCAGGTGCTTTAGTCTGCTAAGCTATTTGGCCAGCCCACTTGAATTCTTTCATTTGACCCCTCAAAAGTTTATTGTCTAAATTTCTTTTTATTTATTTCAATTCTATTAATATATTTTAATATATAGCTTTTTGAATGAAAATAATTGGAATATTACATCATTGTTTCAAAACTATTTACTTTTCATGTTCTTCAAGTAATCCCTATAGCCAGCAGTAAAAGAGATAGCTTAGAATTGGTGATGAAAATCTCTGCAAATGGGCCAGGGAGATGGCTCTGCAGCATAAACACCAGCCTCACAAGCACAAGGTCCCAAGTACAGGAGGAAAAAAAAGAAAGAAAAACAAGTTTTTCCACAAATTGGCAGAAAGTTAGAGCAGAGCATCCTTCAGACAAAGGACTCCTATCTAGAACATATAAAGAATTAAAAAAAAAAATCAGGCCTCTAAAATTCAAAGATACAATCCAAAATTGGCATCTGAGACGAATAAACATGAATAAAGAGAGACAGATGGCAAATATATGAAAAAAATGTTCAACATCACTGGTCATTCAGGAAATGCAAATTAAAACAATGCTGACATACCACACTATACCAGAAAGATGGTTGTCATAAAGCCAACCAATAACAAATGCTGGAGAGGCAGTGGGGAAAAAGAGACCCTTCTCCATTGTTGGTGGGAGTGCAGGCTGGTACAACCATTATGGAAATCAGTATGGAGATTCCTCAGAAAGCTAGGATTGGAAGTCCCATTCAAGCCAGCTATTCCATTCCTACTTTTTTTTTTCCAAGAGCATTGAAATCTTCATAACACAGCAGTATCTGTGCACCTATGTTTATAGCAGCACAATTTGTCATAGGTGAATCTTGCAAATCTCAAATGCCCATCACCTGGGGAATGGACAAAAAGGAAAGGATGTTTTAAAACAACAGAGTATGAGTCAGCTATTAAAAAAAAGAAATTCAACATTTTTGTAGATAAATGGATGCAACTAGAGACTAAGTTGCTAAATGAAATAGATCAGATCCACATGTGTAAACATTGTATTGTCTCACTGGTGTGAGGACCTGAAAGAGTAAATAAAATTAGAAAGGTAAAATATACACTGTGGATGGGAGAGAATTTTTCAATAGGAAGGAAAAATGGGGATGGGGAAAAGATTATATTTAGGCATAGTTTGGACAACTGTACTGCCAATTTCTGCTGATTTTTTGAAACTAGTAGTTAATGGTTTTTTTTTTCTTTTTGTTATTCTCTTGAATTTCATAAGGCTTTTTGTTATTGTTTTGTTTGTTATTTATACCAATCATGAAAAAAAAACAAAATGAAATAAACCAATCATGAACATTTATATCTGGTAACCCAAACAACTAATCTGAAGATAACATCATGCAATACAGCAACCATTGTTGGATTCCTATTACTTTGTTTAATGAAATTTTGCATAGTTCCTAATGCTGTTTTTTACTACTCTTTAAAATGTAGAAAATAATAACAATTAAAAAATAAAAAAGTATGTACAAATAAAAATGATCTTCATATTTCACTTCACATGTCAGTGAGAGAAACATTAATTTATAAATATTCTAATAACATGAAATTGTTACAACATTAAAGAATATATTCATTTATGAAATATTAACTATGTTGCAACTCAAAATATTTGAAGTACATTTGTATATTTATGATACATTTAGGGACAGCAGACCCTTTATAAATGCTACTCTGAACTACTTATAGAGCATGAGCGCAGTCACATTGCTACATTCTCCACTTGTATAAAGGGAGCAGCCAGGGTTTACCATGAATAATACCCTCGCATTACTATTTATTTCCTTCTGTATTTCATTCTTATAGTCACTTAGCCCACCATCATCCAAATTCTATTTGTAACAAGAAATAATAGCTTCAATGAAGTGATGCTGCTTTGTGCCTTTTACTTGACTGCCCAACATTCTGCTCTTTTTTTGAAAAAAGGCTGAACACGAAGAGATAAAACAATTTAATTAAAAATATGTTCCTCATTATGAGCCACATGAATCATTGTCTTCCGTGCTTTTCTTTCTCTCTTCCTCCCTCCCTTGCTCAGTAGTGGGGACTGAAGTCAGGGCTTGGCATATGCTAGACAAGCACTCTACTACCGAGCTGCTACAGTCCTTGTTAGTTTTTGATTTTCAGACAGGGTCTCCCAAAGCTGTCCTGGTTGGCCTGGAGCCAACTGGGCAGGAGTACAGTGGTGTGCCACTAGTACTTGTGAATTATTGTTTCTTATCATCATATCTGCACTGGAGCTGTCCTTGATATTGTGAATGCTGTGCAGTAACGGGAATATCATCTCAAAAATGTCTAATAAACTTACCCAAAGCCATTATTTAAAGTTCTCACTTTATGAAGATCTTTTATCAAGATGGTCTTTTCCAAATTCGAATGAATATTCTCATTTCTTAAATAAGCATATCAAGAAGAAGAGTATCAATATCCTACAAGTTCAAACCCAAAGGCAATAGTAAATGCTGCTGAGTGGCCCCATCTGCCACTGAAGATCTGAGGGGACACTGTGCCAAGAGAGGTGTGAGGAGAGTGCACACTCTCACTTCCTTTTCCATGTGAAGAGCTTGCGTAGTCCACTTGTCTCTGCACACCAAGTTTGAAGGAAGGGATCAGAACCAACACAGGCTACGGAAGCAAAGAAAATGCCCCTAACATTGATCTTGTGCCGTCTATGATATAAGGGTCTCTCTATTCAAAAAAATAATATAGATGACAAAAATTAATACTAATAACATTAGAAAGAGGGAGAGATTAGAAAATGGGGAGGAGGAAGAGGAGTGGAAGAAGGAGGAGGAATAGTAGCATCCATCCAGTTTCAGCAACAATAGAGACCATGCGTAACACAGACAGGGCAAAATATGCAGTATCTGTTCTTTCTTAGAAAAAAAAAATATGCTGATCCCTGTCATAGAATGATTGTAAAGATTAGTGGAGTCAGTATATGATCTATGCTAACAGAGCACCTGCGAGAGCAGTGGTTCCGAGTCTTGCTCCTTACCTTCTCTGCCTTCCTCCAATGACCACAATAGAAACATTAATAGATTCTTCTTGTGCTGTCATTGTTGGTCATTGTGCAAATGTATGATTTTCCAGACTCAAGAAAAAGAAACTTCCAAAAGAATTTTTTTTAAAGTCAAATGTGCTAAATACGGTGGTAGAAGATTTAAAAGATATTTTTTTTCTAGGAAGTATTCAGCAAAAATAGTTTAGACAATTTTGAATCAGGCAGCTGGAGTCGGTCCTGCATGAAAAATTTCCTTTTCAGAGCTACACATATATGTGGACACACAGGAAGGAGAGTGCCGCTGGTGTTGCTGTGTGTATCTATCATTTGTTCAGTGATACCAGGGAGTTTTCATGCTATGAATTTTAGAAAATACTTTAAATTTTCAATTGGATTTGTTACACATTTCACTCCAAGAACTGTCTACAGTTAGCATTTGTTGACTACTGGCCCTTGCTATTACACTACTAGTCAATAAATCACAAGACAATAGAAGGGAAAGATCAAACTGACCTAGTGATATTTCCAGAGTTACAAAGTTACAAGCCCACAGGTAGTGAAATCAAAGAGCTACTAAAAATGGCATTACTTATTTAACATTAATCATTACACAGCTCCTGACATGTAAGTTGAACGCGAAAGAAAAAATGAACTCATCCACGAAGAACTGAGTATTCATTTGTATGATGGTTAAAATTCATCTAGACAAGAATATATGCTACTAAGTACTTTTGAAGTCTGATATTTGGAATTAGCATATAAATTGTTCATGGTTTACTCTTTTAGCTTTAAAAGTAAACATGAAAATATAAAAATGAGCATAATAAAATGCTGATATTTAATTTTACTAAATGCTCTTGGTATTTTATAATCTCACTTTTTATCCTCAGAATAATCAAGTATTAAAATCAAGACCAGCCTGGGCTAAAATTGCAATAGTTGTCTCTATCAATGTAGAAAGTAACCTCAATGTAACCATATTTTCTAATTTTTTTGTTCTCATTCTCTGCCTCAAATCTGCAGTACTTTCAGAGATAATGTGATCTTGAAAATTTATAACAGAAATTGGGATTTACAAATACCCTTTTGTATTCAATTTCCCCATTTAAAATTTAACAATTGACATTCTGAAACACTATTTATCTTTTGCCACTGAGCCAGCAAATATTACCTAGGCACCAAAGTTCTAGTTGAAATTCTAAATTTTGTATTTCATTAGTTTATTGTATTTAAATTCTCCTACAGATGGAAACTTTTGAAGAACTGAAAGAAGGAATATACCATTTAACTTTGCTTGAATTTGTCACCAAAGGAGAAAAGGTAATGGCTTCTGGGAGACTTCGTTAATTCTTTGAAGACACAAAGGTGTGCTGTGCTTGACAAGCAAGGGCAGAGACAAGAGAAGGCTATAAATGCTGAACTTTAGAAAAGCTATTGAGGGCCCGGGGAGGTGGCTCAGTGGAATAAGAGCTTCCCTGGCAAGCGCAAGGGCCTGAGTTCAATCCCCGGTTCTGCAACATCATCAACAACAACAACAAAAATAAAAATAAATAAAAAGAAATGCTATAGAAAGGAAAAGACAATTGTACCGTAGCATCACAGCATTCAATTCCAAGAAACCTGTAGAATGCAGTCTGCAAACAGCCCATTGTATTTCTTTGTGCAAATATATGATTTTCTAAACCCTTTGGAAAGAAACTTCCCAAAGAATTTTTTGTAAAGATAAAGAAATATGGTGGTGCAGGATATGTAAAATATTATCTTTCGAATATCTTGTTTTCCTCTTTTTTGTTGTTTTTGAAGTCTGTTTCTACACTTTTAGAGTTTTATTTGTTAATTCTTATATTAGGCAGGTCACCTGTCACTGGAACTCACTCAACATAAAGCAAGAGAGGCTAAATTTAGCTCGAGGTTCAGAGGATTCATACGGAAATGAATGGACTCCAAGGCAGGAGCATCATGGGGGAGCCAAGGTGCTTAGTTCAAAGGATCAGGGAAGCAGAGCAGAAGAGCTGTCCTCCGAAAGGGCCAGGGACCATTTATAGTACACAAAGCCCCTTCTCGGGGACCCACCCAGAAACAGCCTGAAGTACCCACTCTGCTGCTCCCCCAGCAGGGTCTCAGCCCTAATCAATGTGGCACTCTATCCTAACTGGTACAAGGCTAAAGTTATTCTAAAGGAAAACATTTAACCACACTGGGAAGTAATTAACAATACTGGATAAAAGCTAGCACAACAAGCAAAAGAAGGGAGAGAATATTGAGAGTTAGCATGAAAAAATTGAAGACTCAATAATTATTGGAATACTATCTCCTCTTTTTTTAGGTCACCAACAAATACTGCTCCACATTTCCTTCTTCCAAGGTTGTAACCCAGGCTTCTGGGAATCGGTCTTCTCTCTAGTCCCATGTCCCCAGATACTTCAGGCCCACCTCCCACAATTAATCTTCAGGGCCACCAAATATAGGAAGAACTTGCAGATTGGTTTTTTACTTGATCTTTTTCCTTTGTTACCAGGGAGATCCTCTAAAAACCATGAACATCAACTATGAAAGGAGGCACAGACATTACTGGGAAGGGGAAATCCATCAGATTGGAATGGGACAAAGTTGAGTCCTTATGAAGAAAGCACATGAGGATTTGTATTATGATGTACTCTACTCAGAGGTTCTAGTCCAAGAGATGAGAGCACGTGCACATGGTCACTCCATTAAAACAGCACTGTGGTCTCAAGTGCTTCACTGCATGGCGCTATACTGGGGCACAAAGTGCAAGGTGTAGGAAGTAGCACACAGAATAGAGAAAATACAAAATCAGAATATGCTTAATGAGAACTAAAACCAGAATATTCTCAATGTGGCTGCAGAATAATCTGTAGGGGGAAAATTAACAATGATCCTTTCTTTTTTAAAAAAATGCATTTAGGACAGGGTGTACAGGGTCTCACTACACAGATCAGACTCGTAATGATCCTTCTGTTTTCAGCATCCCAAGCACTAGGATTACAGGCATGCACCACTACACCCATTCTCAGGCTTTTCTTAAATAATTATAGTTTTATGGGTTTCTCAATAAACTAGGCATATTTCTACCCAAAAAGGAGCTCTAGTGAAGAACAAATGTGCAGACTGTATGTGATGGGCTGTAAAAAGCTGACTTATTCTATGACTTATTTTATGTGTTGATTTTATTTTCAAATATGCATACGTATTATATATTTACATTCTGAGGATTTGCTCAAGGTGATTGAATAAAACCCAAGCATTCAAATCTATAGGTTGTCTCTAATTGTCCTCAATGTGTTCTTTTTTTTTTATTTGTGATACAGAAAGAGCCCATGCATGACTCTTCCATTTCTCCTCTCTCGCCTGAGCTAACACTATTCAGGTGAAATGTATTTATTGCACAGGAATGGTCTGAGCTGCTTAAGCATGAAAAGAGGTTAAGAAATAAGAAGTTATTCATGCGAAAGTAATTGTGAAAGCAACAGCAATAAGTGATTTTCTTTAGAATAATTTACAGTTAATATCTGCGATCACAGTGATTATTAGTTTGTAATCGAACATGACAGGACACTGAAGGAAGCGTCCCCTGATGGTTCACCACATGTAGGCCCCAGACTGAGGCTGGGCAAGAGCCTAAGTTGCAGATGCTTCTCTGTTCCTTAAGTGAGTTAATCATCTCCAAGTACATCCGAGTTCCTCTTCACTAGGAATATTTCTACCGGCAAGAGAGCAATCACTTGCCTTTCCTTTCTTGGAACTTCAATAACAGGAAACTTTTTTGTTTCAAATTGGGAGGAATAGAGAACCAGAAATGAATCATGACTATACAGAGTAGAACAATTTTTAAAATGAATTCATGGGAAAATAACAGGCTCATTTAAGAGACAGGTGTTCCCTGTTTTAATTAATTGGTTTAAATCTCAGCAATTTGGTCTTCTCACAAAGAATTACAGGCAAAAATTCCCTTCCTCTTCTGAATTTGTTAGTACAGGGCATCACAAATATATAAATTCTTATAGAGGGAGAGGATACTGCAGACATAGCACTGTAATAATCCATCCACTTATGTACTTATTCATGAGGACAAAATTACCCTCTACCTAATATTCAGGTGACACTGGCTATTTTCTATTCACCAGTAAATAAATTTATGAGTAGAGCTAATGGCAAAAACAGATCTGTATGAGTGTTGGCAGGTAACCGTGCCAGCCTGCTCAAGCTTCTTTGCATTTGTCCGGTTTTCTCATGGATAACAGGATGTTGTCAACCATGCTTCTAACCAATCCCAGTTGGCCATGACTTTGTGGAGACAGCCACCCAGCTTCCTTTGTATAAAAGAGATTACCCATGATTTTGTGCTAGCCACTATTGACTAGTCATTTCTTCTACCATTATTGTATTTAAACAATTTTTACTTATTCTTGAATTAATACCCACTGCAATTAAATATGCTGAATGCATTCTCATTCATAGGGCTGAGTTAGTTAACACTATTAATGTTTGGACAGGATAGCATGTCTGCATCTTGTACTATGAAAAACCACTACGAAGACAACAATGTGTAATGCATTAATTATTGAAACTATCCTACCAGTCCATTTTGAAACTGTCACATTGCTATTTGTTTCTCATTAAAATTATATATATATATATATATATATATATACCTTTGCTTATGGTTTAGAGCCTATGTCAGGGTCCTCATGATAGTGTTCATAAAGTTATCATAAAATCAATAGGGAATAAGAAAAAAGGGAGAATTTAAATAACTGTGTCAGGTTTTTTAGAAATATCCAGTATTTGTGGAATGAAAATGGGCTACCACTGCAGGGAGATAGGTAATGCTGGCAGCTGATCGTAGGCCTGGTTTCCGATCCCAGCTACATAAAGGAAAGGCTTACTTTCATCGCAAACAGTGGCTCACACCAAAGTCATTTTCAACATGCAAAGCTCTGGAGCATGAGATTTAAGAATCTGAATGTGTTTGAGGTAGAAGAAATAAAGACAGAAAGGGGACAAGGAACCTCTCATTATTTTACCACTTTGGGTCAGATCCCTGCTCAGATGTGCATGCAGGCATGCTAACCATGTCTGCATTACAAGGTTCAGTAGGCCTAAATTTACCTAACCTATCTCACCCACTCCTTCAAGACTAAAGACCCCAAGAGAAAGGTAACTGAAGGAATATTCGGGATCTGCAGAGACACTCAATTTCCAGCTTTTCCAATATCAAGAGCCAGATTCATCTTTTGTGACAGGAAAAGCTGAGGCTTTTGGACTCCGGATGAACTCTCCTTCCCAAGTAGGAGCTACACCCCAGGACAGGAACTTAATTACCTCTCAAGTCATAAGGACTCCTCCAAAGCCAGGAAATCAGAACTGAGATACTGATCAATCAGATGCCAAATCACTGCATTTAATGCATAAAAGTTGTCCTCCTGCCACCATGAGCAGACCAGCCTGAACTTCTTCTGTAGAGAGAGCCCCTCCAGTTGCTCAAGGTGAAATCCTGTCCCATTTTTCCTTATTTCCTAATTCTGCCCAATATATCTAGCTATGCCTTTTATTGATTCATGTGTCCTGAAATTTTCTGTGATAAGACTCAAGAACCTACTTGACAGGGCATGTCAAGAGCACCCATCTTCTTTTCAGAAGCCCTTCTCTGATCTCCAGTGACATGCTGGGGTGCTAGGAATATCCTATTTTCCCCCTACACCCAAACCTAAAAATGGAAAGACAAGTGGAATGAACTAAAACAGTAAGAGTGGGGCCGCCAAAGAGTTTTCCACAAATTTCTTTTCCTCACTGTTATGGTTTGTGTCTAGTTGTCCCCCCCCCCCCCCGGCCAAAGCCACATGCAGTTTTGGAGTAGTTTCTAAGTTTGTGATTAGCTCATGATCCAGTGTTGGGATTATGAGTGTGAGTGCTGCTGGGTTTATGTCTACACCTGCCCTGACATAGATAATCTGCATACAAATGGAAGAAGGGGAGAGAGGCTTGCTAGCTGCTGTAACTGCTGCCCTCCCTTTGTTCTTTGCTGTTTTCCGCAGCTATGAATGGCTGCCCTCTACCATGTGCTACTCTGCATTGGAGCCAGATGAATATTACTGAAACCTCCAGTGTTTGTGAGCTAATTAAACCTTTCCTTCCTTCATTTTGAGGTCAGGTATTTGTCCCAGCAATGAGAGCAAAGTAATCAAGACACTCACAACTCGAATTCCTAACAATTTGAAGAGAATGGATATAAATGGAGTATTTTACTGTGTTAACAGTTTCCTAATGTATGCATCTGCTCACTTTAAGTAGAAAGGCAAATGTTTTAATTCAGTTTTTGCCAAGTAATTTAAGATTACAAAAATAAATATATACCAATTATATGATAGGAACTGTATATGATTCTCAATGTTTACTTTAGAACTTTATTTATAAAAATACATTGTACATTATGAGAATTTAATTTCTAATTTCCAATTACAGGATAAAAATAACCTTTTATTTTGAAAGTAGGAAATTCGGAAAATTTGACCAATGGGACAAGTGGAAAAACCGTAAGTATAAAGATAATATTAAGTGACCAAGGAAAAGTTAGTTAACTTTTCTATGAAAAAAAAAAGTGTGGTATAAAAGTTATAGAAATCATCTCTCTGAAAAGAATAAAATTTGTGTCAAATGTTTTAATGCTTAGTCTCTCATTTAGGAAGAAAATCCTGCTATTCAGAATGACTCATTAGGAAGGCACACAAATGGGGAAGTTTTATTCTATTTTTAATAAAAGGCACTAAGGAAAGGACATGGTTCATTTATTCATTTGTACTTTATATTTTAAATTGTATTGTTGATTTTGCAACATTTTAGCACCCCTTTGAAAACTTTAACAATGTGATTACATAATTTTCTAGTATATGATCATATTTTTGTGAAAGCGAAATAATTACCAATTAATTATGTTTGAATATAATGAAGCTTTATTTTATACTTTAAAGAATTCTTTGAAAGTCAATCATCAGTCAGTTTTACTATGAGGTACCAAGTCAATACTTAAAGTTCAAATTTGGCAATTAAAAGAAGACTGTTATTTTGTATTATTGCCTACATGTAATTAGGAAATCTGAAAAGGGCGCTACATTTACATTTTAAAGAAAAAAAGCTTAAAATGAATAAATTCTCCTGTAAAACTAATAACACAATTGAAAAACCTTACAAAAAATGATATGAAATCTGATATCTTAGCAACAAAGCAGTTGTATACCTTTCTCAGCACATTTCCTGACTGGTCTCTTTTGAAGGGTATGAACCTTCACAGGCCCTTTCTCTTCTGGAATTCCTTGCTTTATTGATAAAGACCACCATATGTATAAGGTCATTTGTATCCTTTGGTGAAAAGTGTTCCAAGAACACATCCATTCATAAATAAATATGTAAGTTCCATTCTATCAGCATAATCTAAACTTTAAGGCATTTTCATCTTAATAACATGCTGAAAGATTGGACATGGTGGTGGGCCTGGAATCCCAGCATTTAGTAGGCTGAAAACAGGAGGATCATGTAGTGAGACCCTGTAGACCCTGTACTAAATGCATTAAAAAAAAAAGAAAACATGCTGAAAATATGTGAAAATAGTCTAGATAAATAGTACAGCTTTATTATATATTTCTGACTTAAGCATATAAATTTTCAACATCATGGCTTTTATATTAAATTTGATTAAACATTTCCTTTTCCTCAATTTCATTTGTAATTATTTTTGGACGAGGAATGTTATTTGTCATATTTTCATCAATTAACTTACAAAAGAGGTGTTGGAATATCAAAGTCTTCTATGAAAAGTTAATTTTACGGCCTACACTTGTAAGTCCTCAAGAGCCTCAATCACTAAGAGGTAAGGTTTTGGAAAGGTGACTGGATCTTAGAGGATCTTAGAAGCACTACAGCCCACTTGCTGTTGGGATGTGGGGGCGCAGGCACAGGCATGACAGTGTGACCCGGAATTAACTCTCCCTCCCTGACTATCCCTTTGTTCTCTGCTTCCTGGCTGCCATTATAGGAAAAGTAGACCTCTAGGCAGACCCTTTGCCATGCTTTTTCAGTATTTAAGCTTTCAGAATATGAACTAAAATTTTGAGCTGTGAGTGAAAATAAAATCTTCCTCCTAAGTTTTCAGGTGTGGAGTATTAAGTGCCAGGGGCAAGAAAGTAACTAAGACACTTCGTTGTTACTTTAGGGATTCAGTCCCATTGTAGCCCACTATCCAGATCTTTTTTTGAAACATGTCAAGGAAATGAAGCAATTCAGAAGTTCTGCAAAAACCTCTGTTGCTAGTGAATTACCTGACATACATTTAAAATGGATGTTTCACAATCTGTATAATGATTTATAACACTTGATTGATCATTCCATCCAGTTCCAGAAGAAGCAATAAAACATTCCCTGTCCTAGAAGTGAAATAAAGATGGTGAGTACAGATGTTTCTCCAGGAAAATGTGAAGAAGTACGGATGGCCCGGGTGGTGGTGGTGGTGGTGGTGGTGGTAGTAATGGCAGAAGTTTATGGAATATTAAACGCTTCTTAAGAAGATCTTGAGTCCTCTTAGTTAGAATCTGGAGGGGTGATTTGCTGGAATTTTATTCCCAGTACAGACTTCACAGGGGAGACACTCAGTGGCTATCTCGACCTAAATATTTCCACTGGCGCTTCAGAGTCAGTCAACCCCCAAACTGAAGTGTGCCACGTCCAGTAACCTTCCTTCTCCTGTATATTCTCCTCTACTTATTTTTGTTCATTCATTTTGAAGTGTTGATCTCTTTCTAAATTCTTTCAATTGGCACATAAGAATTGTATGTATGTATGGAGCTCTGTGTGATGTTTTACATCATTCAAATCAGCAAAAAATCCACATCCCCTCAAACAAATATTATTCTTTATGATGAAAACATGCAAAATTCTCTTTCCTATCTTCTTTGAAGTACACAGTACATTATCATAATCTGTCAGCACCACCCTATGCAACAGAACTTTAGGGGGACCTGCTGGTTAGCTCAGTTGTTTAAGCACCTGTTTATGCAAATGCAGTCAGGAGTAGGATACCACAGTTCAATCCCCAGAGGTGCCATTAAGGCTGCCTGAGCCAGCCCCCTCACCCCCCAAAAAGTCCTGCAACAGAACTTTAGACTTATTTCTGCTACTTAAATTTTTAAAGTGATCTCAAAATTTGTGTTTAAGATTCTATAATGGACTTAATTTTTAAAATAGGCTATATAAACAGGATAGATTGAAGATATTTGATATTTCACATAAAAGAACATTTATTATAAAATTCTAATTGGTTTTCCTTACTGTGAACTGAATGTCTATATTACAATGGCCTTTCATTTTGAACAAGTCAGATGTGCCCTCAAATCTTGCCCCTCAAGTGTATTAGTTAAATGATTATGAGCTTAAGCTAATGTAGCTGAATTTTTTCAGTTTTTTTATAAGTAAAATTAGGATAGAAATATACAGCTCATTGAAAGAGTTACAATTTTAGTAACCATTGTTGATTACAGTCAAAACCCCTATTCTCGGGTCACAGAATATCTCAGTGCTGTATCTAATTCTATATGGAAACTGAAAAATGTACAATATTTGAGAACCATGTCATTAATATACACTGTTGAAAGTTAAGTGCACTTAGACTGAAGAAGAAAAGATGGGAAACAGCATTATTAGATTTGTGAAGAATCATTATAATTAAAGTTGATTGGTTAAATCCTGCTCCCAAGGGAAGGAGGAAAGCCTTTTCCAACCATTCAAATTTACAGAGAAAGACACTAATTCATTGCAAAGATACAAACAATAGACTCAATTCTTAATAGTGAAATACATTCTTAATCATGGAACCTGTGTTATACCAAGCAAAAAAATGTGACTATCTGCATGGAAATTACAATAATAATTCTGCACGATGAGGATGAATACTACAACATCTAACTATTCTATGTACTTTAATGTTTGATAACTCTATGACACACATATACACACATACATAAAAATACTTGTTATGACATATAATATATGTGCATATGTCTATATCTATATCTATCTATCTATCTATCTATCTATCTATCTATCTATCTATCTATACTTGCTTTTAAGACTATGGCTGGATTCTTCATGATAAGAAGAATGCATTATTAGCTTCAATGGTTTTTTTACTTAGTGTTCTCCATTGTTTTCATTATTCTTTCTAGTTTTCATTTATGAGCTTTGTTTTATGTACTGATATAAGCCAGCAGAAATATGCTCTGAAAACTTGAAAGTGATGAAATTCCATATTTTGGTTATGGTTGTGTATTCATGCTTATTTGAGTCCATCAAAGTTTGCTGAACTCTCCACTAAAGTGGATACACTTTAATTACATATGTAACATATGCATTTTTAAAGAAAAAAATATTTTTCAAATAGCATTAAATATTAACAAAGAAAATCATATATACAAGGATTTAGCAATATTTCAATTACTGGAAAATTATAATAAGAGCACTTACTGAAGAATTTTATTTTAGATATCAACTTCCGTAGATGTTTTTCTCCCTTTACAGTTAAATACTGCTACTGAAATTGCCGAAACCTTCAACCTGTTGCTTTATGATACCTTAAAGAACCTGTAACATTTTCTTTAAAAGTTTTTCAGTCCTCTTTCTCTTTTGTTATTAAAGAACATTTTAAGTAACTAGCATAATACTTCACAGAATAACCTATTTTTTATTGTGGCTAAAATGAGAATCTTTAAATATGAAATAATTACTCTTATCAGTAAACCAATATGATTGGGCCAGCCAAATAGCTCAGCAGATTAAAGCACCTGCAAGCAGGTTCAGGGGCTGAGTGTTCAATCCTCAGGCCTGCCACACTGGCCCTGCCCCCGGGGCATGCCGAGATGGCTATGAAGCCTGAGCGTGGTAGTGCACACCTGTAATTCCAGCCTTTGGGAGGCTGTAAATAGGCAGATCACTACAAGGCTGATCTAGTAGTGAGACCCTGAACACCCTGTAAACCCTTCCCTAAAATTAAAAAAGAAAAAAAAAAAGTAGATCAATATGATAATCTTGGGTTCTGAGTTTTATTTTTTGAGTTTTGTTTTGGTTTTTGTCTATTATAATGATAAAATAAAATTTTGGTTACTACGTTAAAAATTCCATCCCCTTTTCTAGAATGCTGCGAAGCTCTCAGAATCAAATTTTGATAGCAACTGCGAATCTAAATTACAAATTTGCCCAAGTGTAATGGGGAAGAATTAAAACATTTTTTGGACCCAAAAACTCATTTACAGTAAAGCTTTCATTAATTTGTAAGCCAATCTGTTTGAAAGATCTACAATTTTTACTTAAAAGTTTCTACTATCAAATATGATTTCCTATTCATATATATTACCTGCTAAAAAATAAAAAGAAACAAATACTGTGGGAAATGTAAGACACTGGTAAGAATGGCTTACTAAATAGCTTGGATATTCTCTTCTCATGGTCTCCCATGGTTTTTACATTTTGGAATATTCCCGTATTTTATGCATGCTCTTTCCATCCTTCCTCCACCAGATTTATTTAAAGTGCACATCCCCAACTGGATGGTGTCCATCGTTGGCAGGAATTACATGCTACATCTGTACACAGTGTTGGGAAATAGCCTCACTCCGGGCAGACAGACAGAACAAATGAATGATGAGTGAGACAAAGGGTTGACTAAATGCTAAAAATGGACTGCTTACCAAATTCCCAGCCTTAGACGTTTCTAGTAAGGAGACATTGGCCATTTTGAGAACAGCCAAACCAACATTGAATCATGTTCTCTCTGCATGAATAAATACCAGTAAAAACAAAAAAATTAAAAATATACAAATAAATTTTAAACATTACCCATATAGTAAATACAACTAGGTTAGGCATTGTGTTAATTAATGAATGTCCACTTATAACAGCCATCTGAACTGGGGCAGCGCGGTGCTGGATGGGGAAGGCCCCCACCGAGGGTTGTTGGCAATGAGAGAGCAGCAGGCCTGGAGAGGAAGATGTGGCTGTTGATTCTCTTGGAGAGGTCTGGCCTGCTGGCTGTCCTCATATGAGCTCAGCTGTTCTCACTGTGGGAGGAGTTCAGGTCCTCACTGTCACTGAGGATGGCGGCGGTTCTCTGCTAGAGCACTCTGATCCTTACCTTGATTGTTGCTTCCTGGCTCCAGTGCAACTCCCTCGGCCTGCTGGCGCAGATCCTCTATCTTACTACAGACATTTTAGCTTACACCACTGACCTTTGGGCCTTCCCAGTGCAGATAAATGATATAGACCTGCATAACGCACTGTCCTGGGCTCTGGGTCTCTAGTTGTACTCATGGCGGACTTTGCTATGGGCGCTAGGTCTTCAGCTGGACTCGTGCAGGACACTGCCTTGGCATCCAGGCCTTCAGCTGGATTCCTTGAGCCTCTAGCATGTTGACAGATCTCCCACACTCTTCTGCATTTGACTTTTTGGGTGAATACTATAAAACAATCTTATAAATTATATGTTCTTTATTAAATCTATTTCCTTGCAAGCCCTGACTACAAGCCTGTATCCTTCTAATCTTATAAAGGAAAATCTCTATTGTTCAATTTATATACTGCTAATACCATTGTGCTAATATTAAGAGATGTGTTAACATGCATATTTTTCTGGATTATTCTTGGATGGCCTAAAAATATTAAGCTTCATCTCTAAGAGAAAGGAAATTCCCTTTCAGGGAAATAACATTTTAAATACCATTTCAAAAGCTCCATTGTTTCTTTCAAAGCAGGTTTTTCTTTTTCTGAAAGTGTTAAATTAGTATTAGGAAGAAATTTTTCAGTAAAACCTTTAAGAATAATCAAGTATTACATGAAGGATGTTGCCCTCACAGTATGTTTGATTGCTATAAGAAATCTCTGATAATGTTAGAAGAGCTCTGCACTAAGCTTTTATTTGGTTAAAGAGATGGAGAATGGCCAAAACAACAACTCGTCTTCATTCAGCTCATCTGGGGCAGCAGAGACCCTGGAATAGAGACTCCTCAGCCTCTGCCTAGCACAGCAGGTCCTGGGTGCTCTCAGCTGATGGGTGGCCAGGCCTAACATATCATCTCTTTGGGTTTCTAACTGTGACCAGACTGCTTTCCATTTCCACTTTAGGAGGTGGCAGTGTTGCTAGAATTCATTGCGATCTTTAAACATTATTTATTTCACATGAATTGTATCAAGGGGCAAAACTGTTGATGTTTTTGTGATTTTTGCATCATATTCTAAATGACCAAGGTTTAGGCAATAGGGGAGCCCTGAAGAATTTAAAATCTCAGGAGAAAAGAATTTAAGTTACAATTTTTTGAAAAATAAGATTTGGCTTACCATATGGTGCCTAGCTACATATTCATGGTCTTCCTACTGAGAATGAAATCGGAATACTTCCTCTTCCACAGACTTCATACACTACCGGACACCTGCTCTGTCTCCCTCTTGTTTTCCATTGTAAAGTCCCGTTTTTATTATCTGTTGGTATAGTTGTGCATTTATTTATATTGGGCATTTACATGCCTTTTATGTGCCATTTATTATTCTAAGTCATTTGCAGTTATTAACTCACTTTCCTTAGCAAACCTAAACATAATTTCCATCTTGTAGGGGAGGATACTGAGATTCAGAAATGCCCATTAAGTTGACCAAGATCATACACCCAGTCAATGGCAGAGCTCTTTTTAAATCGAGGCCACCAGTGGCATTGCCCTTACCTAAATATCCTGATGCTTCTGTCTTTCATTAAGTGCATTGTAGTTCCCACTGTATACCTTCTATGAACCAACTCGGCACACTGACATTCTTCCTGAAGCTGGTTCCCAGAGCTTCGGGCTCCATTAGTCCAAAATAGTCTGACCCAATAAAAACAGCACAGAAATGATCACCCAAATCCTATGTCTTATTATCCCCACCAGTATAGTTGAAGACAGCTTTTGTCTACCCCATCTCATACCCCACACTATTATTACAAATTAAATGTGTGCTCTCTAAATCTTTGGTTGGTTGAGCCCTTGCATTCCCAGCATATTACAGAGAAATCAGAAAAAAAAAAAAAAGCAAGTCATTATTGAACATGTATTTGTGGCCTGTCCTGGGTTTCTCTTTTTTATATGAACATCTGTCAGTCTTCCCCAATTATAATTTCTAATAAACAAATCTCAGCAGGGCACTTTACATTTATTTGTCTCAGAATACTTCTTTTTATTTATGATCATCATTACAGGCTTTGTGAATCCATTGATTCCTGATTTATCTTCCAGTCTTTTAGGATATTCCTTTCTATAGATGGCACCAAACAATACAAATTGTCCTACCTTCTATATTCATCAAGTTAGTGATTAAAAATATTAAACAGGAGAGGGCCAAGGACAAAGCCTGGTCAATATGCCTGAATGACCACTTTCTAAGCCAGTTCTGACAGAACAATACATTGATTTATTATCTTTAGCAAATTCAAGCTACTGGTAAAGATGTTCCATTATATTGTGCCAAATGATATGAAATTTGTGTATCACTTACAATAAAGCTATCAGAGTGTCAGTTCCATGCAATTTAACCAAATCTAATGCAATATCTTATTATGTGGGACTATTATGTCAGACTTTTCTAAATAAAACATTTAAATAAAAGTAAAGTCATTTCAATTATGACTTTTATACCATTTCTTACTTAATTCACCATTATTAATTTGGGAAGTTTTACAAAAATGAAGAAGTTTGCATTTGGCATGATTTAAGTTTTCAGTGTTTGCCGCCACTGAGGAATAACTTTCTTATCGATGGGGCCAAGGCTCCTGATCCACCCTGCAGCATCCAGTCATGTTTCTTTCTCATAATGAACACTCACTCAAGATTGAATAAATTAAACCAAATATTTGGACTGTGGTCACATTTCAAGGAAACTCCACTGAGTCTTTGTACAGAATCTTCCAAAGCTGCTCCTTTATAAAATATCTCTTGCTACAAACTTAGATTTTCTTGGCTTTAATAACTTTGTGTATATTCCACTCCGATGAAAATCATATATTTCTAACATTTATAGACAGCAAATGGCCTGGGGAGATAGCTCAGTAGCATAAGCACTTGCCTGGCAAGTGCAGGGTCCTGAGTTTGATCCCCGGTACTGCAGAAAGAAAGAAAGAAAGAAAGAAAGAAAGAAAGAAAGAAAGAAAGAAAGAAAGAAAGAAAGAAAGAAAGAAAGAAAGAGAAA
>NW_004524748.1:2356757-2369367 GCF_000260255.1 Octodon degus
TTTAGGCCTATAGGAGTTGAGTATATAGAGTTCTTGTCACCCAGTCTCCCTGATCCAAATATGCTGGTAGTAGCATCACAAAAGAAGAAGGTAGTGACATCACCTGCTACAGTAGTGAATCCCAAACTGAGTCCCAAAATCCATTAAACCAGCCATGTTAAAAATGCAAGGTTAGGGCTGAGGAGATAGCTCAGTAGAATAAGCACTTGCCTGGCAAGCACAAGGTCCTGAGTTCAATCCTTGGTACCATGGGGGCGGGGGGGAGGGAGAAAAAAAAAAAGCAAGTTAGCTTTTCTTTGGCCCTCAGGCAAAATAGATGCCATATTTAAATAGTCTAACAATTGTGTTTTCACATCACTGTATCAAATACTACATGACATTCTAATGCTTAGAAAACAGAGGTAAATTCCTGGCCATACCTCTTCTAGTCAGTGGAGCCTGAAAATATATCTTTTTAAATAAAAATTCAGAGTTCTTTTCTTTCTTTCTTTAAAATCCAGAGTTCTTAAGTGGACTTATGACACAATGAATCATTTATAATTAGAGGAAAATATCAGCAGTGACTATGGGATTCTGTCCAATTATAGATTTCCTAGTGCTTGAATTAAGTCTTCTTTGGTTCTAAAATGAATCTGACTAACACACTGAGAGCATGTCCATCAATATTCATGGGCTAGATAGTTCCTATATTTCAGTATCTTGGTGAGCTGTCTGGCTTTGTTGGCAGAGTCTTTATATTTCTTTCCTAGTGAATTTGTTATTAAAAGATAATTGTTTTTTCCTGTTGTTACAATAAGCTTCCATTTTCTAGCCTGCAGTGGTTTCGGTTAAAGGAGGAAAATCACCAGAGAAATTGCAGCAGCCATCATCCTCCATATGTGACTGAGTGTGTGTTTATCTTTAATATTCCTTTGAAACCAAAAAGCTAAAGGATTCTAAAACAAAATTTTTTATAATCTGACTGTTTCCCCCATTTGTCAGGGGTTTATTATGTTTATCTATGGATGACGAGTGGAATATGTTGAGCACTACTTATTAAAACCCACATCTTAAAGTCTTGCTCAGTATTGTTAATTAACTTCTTCATTACCATAAGCATGCTGGTAAGATACAGTATAGTCACAAAATTCGCAAAATTAACAAACAAGATCATGTAACATAAACAATGATGCAGCTGCACATTGTTTATACAGCTCCACAAATAACGGCCAAGTGCTACAGATGGAAGCAGTGAGTATTATTCTGTTCTATTAAGGAAAATAGAAAAGGAGCAGAGCACAAGCAGTGCACATCCAAAATAAGAGAGCGCACACATCCTGGATCCTGCAAATGGCGCGCTCTTTCTATAGCACACGTCAATACTCTGCCAAGCTGCCGCTCTGTGCTGCCCACTGCAGCTACTGTGATCCAGTCGCTTCACTTCTACAAAACGTTTTAGCATCAAAAAGGACCAATTCTAGCACAAGTTGACTTTAATTCACTCAAGGTCTTGAGTCAAATTAAGAGTCGATATGGATTGCTTAAAATCATGAAACCAACTATGTAAAATAAGGAAGCCTGGGAGCCCTTTGAATTTATTCAGAAAAAAAAAATACTTACAGTCTAAAGATAGGTAATCATGACCTAATCTTTTAGGTTTTCCTTTTTCCTAGCTTAAAAATGCTCAAAATTCCCACTGTGTGAGCCTTTCTATTATTTTATTGACTCTACTTTTGCACAGAACTTGAAACAGACATTTTTATCAAAATTATCTTGTATTCTATTAGGAATAAGTAGAGTAGGAATGGATAAATCAAAGTTGAAACAGTAAGAACCAAAGGCTAAATTCTTAGTCATAATTTGAGGAAGTATTAGTATAAAACCAAAAGAACTGATGGAAACTATAGAAAGATCTTCTGAAGAACCAACCCAAGCCCGCTTTTAGTGGCAAACTCTATAGATGAGACAGGAAGTGAAGGGAGAAGCTAACACATCAAAATACTTCCCTCAGAATAGCAGCTTAGTGCACATGCTTTGACAGCACATATAATAACATGGCTAGTTCATTCAATGAGATAGCACTTTCTTGTCCAGTTCTAAAAATTAAAATGTGACAACATTACGACAGCCCCCTTTCACCATGACAGAATATTTAATTTAACAAATTCACATTGGAAAATGTGCTTCTAAATTTGATGGTCATAACTTGGGTCAAGGTAACCCAGGGGGCTGACTCAGAGTGGCAGGTCTTCTCCATGTGCTGAGCCCTCCAGTGGCGCTGGCACAGCTGAGCACCATTCACCCTGGCCCTGAATAGCCAGGATAAATGAGCACAGTCAGAAAAAGTGATGGCTCTCCACACAGCAGAACAGCATTTCAAAGCAGCTCTTCATCTGTCCATGTTTAGGGAAATCAGTGGGAAGGGATGGACAAAGGTATCCATCATGTATTTTATACCATGCATTGATACACTTGGAAAAATTACGAATGTAAATGAAAAATTCAGGTTTTACCTGATCCCATTTTTCAGCATGAAATGTATCTTTGGGTAAGTTAAAGTCTGAAGATCTGAGGTGTTGGCTGTGGATTAATTTGTCTTCTTTTCACACCCCCTCCCATGAACACACCATAAACAGTCGCAAGGCCCTGCATGATTGCCTCGGATCGCATAGCTCGTCTCACTGTGCTAATTTATTCTAGCTATTCAAGGTGAGGATAAATGGCACCCTGCTTTGCCAGGACAAGCTCATGGAGGGACATGTCCATCCTTGATAGGGACTGCTATTTGTTTCTGACAACCATACAGACAGTAATCCTGTGTGAACACAAAGCAGGGCCATTGGGAAAACAAAGCAAAGCCCTTTCCTGCCAGAGCAGCATAAGCCCGCAGAGAGGAGAGTATATTGCTCAACAGATTCCTAATGCGTTAAGATAATTATTCACGCTGAGATATAAATTCCACTTAAATGTTAAGAATCGAGGGCCATCAGAATCACCTCCAAAATATACTACTGCAGGAGCTCACTTCAGACATTACCTTCCCATGGCCTGTACAGTGATTTTAAAATTTGAAATATGGGGGGAGGAGCACACAACTGGCACTTAACTGATCCCAGGAAGTAGGGTGTATGGCCTCACTGTAGTGAGGCATTAGGTGGGAGACTGAGAGACAGATACGTAAAGATAATTCACAGAAATAGAAGAGAAAAAAGAACAGTGTGGCACTTATTCTGCCCAGTAGCTTATACAGGTCTGGTACTGGCTACAGCCTGTACAGCTTCTGGAAAATACATTGTTGGTGGCTCGGTGGAATAAGTGCTTCCCTGGCAAGCGCAAGGGCCTGAGATCAATCCCAATTCCAGAAAAAAAAAAAAAGAAAAAAGAAAAAAAAAAAAAAAGAAAGAAAGAAAAGAAAATACATCGTTGGACTCTCCCTCACACTCTGAAGTTTAGGAGGCAATCTGAGGTAAGACCTGAAGATCTGAATCTGTATCACATCTTTCCTGGGTCGCAGTGTGAGACCCTTTGGCCTCTCCCAGCATATAGACTCCCAAGCTTACATTCTGGTATAAAAAAAATGATAAAAAAAATCAGGCTTCTAATTCCCAACTTTCAAAATCACTGATTACTAAAAGAAAATAATTTGACTCTCAAAACAAGTAAATAAAATTGTAGTAAAACCTTTTGATACTTCCTTCCATATGATTTTCACACGATGCACTGTGACACTGACCATTAGTACTTCAGTATCATCTCTAACTAGGAGCACCAACTGGCTTGTTTTTAAGTCTAAGAGTAACACAGTTACTCCTTTTTATGTGTATAATAACTCATGTTCTTATAGAAACAACTGTACTTATAGAAAAGGCAAACTCCTTTGAATACACAAAGTTCAAACGAAAGACAAGGATGGATAGAAGAAGAAAAAAAGCATGGCTCTCTCACAAATGGGAAGGTGTCAAAGAGCCTAAGTGGAAGGGGAGAGGGAGAAAGGGAGGGGGAAAAAGTAGAATAAAGTACCAGCCAGGCACAAGAACCTAACGACCTCAGTGAATGTAAATATTATATGCCAGAAACATGAGCTACAGTTAACAATACCAAGAATAAAAATGGGGAAAAGAGAATTTGAGAAAGAGAAAGAGGAGAGGGAAGGAAAGAGATTTTTTTTTAAATAAACAAAATATGTTACATACATGTACCCAGTTCCCAAGATGATGATAAATTTCATGTGCTGCAAACACATGCTAATATTTTTAAAATTAATAAATACTTTTTTTTTTTTCAGAACCTGGGATTGAACTCAGGCCCTTGAGCTTGCCAGACAAGCGCTTATTTTACTGAGCCACCTCCCTGGCCAAGTTAAGATTTTAAAGCTTCATCTTTGACTAGAATGGTTGACTTTGTTTAAATTCAATGTCGATACATTTACACTCACAATGTTCTTTTTGAGTTTTTTTTTTCCCCTGCCAATTGCTGCCATTACAAACCACTGGTGGAAAATGATGATGTGAACTGTTTGACATTCAGACAGAGTGGAACAACTGAACTGTTTCTCTGGTCACTGTTTCCCCATTGCAGGAGACAGGGTCACAGTCTCTACGTATTCAGCACTCAGAATCAGGAGGAAGAAGCAGTCTGCAGCAGGGCCTGATTCTGTCTGGAACCACAGCAGTCCCCTGTTGAGCAGTGCTAGCTTTCTCACTTTCAGTTGCCCCAGTGAACAGTGACCCAAGAATACAATACCCAAGAAGCATTCCATTCCAGACAGACAACATCTACATTTGAAATTGCACTGTGTTCTAAGTAGCAGGATGACGTGTGCCTTCCCACTCTGACCTCCCTGAGAGGATGTGGATGCCGCTTTCCCCTCTTCATCTACACTGTCTACACTACTTACCAGTGAGTCACTTAGCAGCATTCTCAGTTATTGAATGAACTATCACAGAGCCCGGGTCCCAGGGCCTTTATTTTACTTGACAATGGCTCCCCCCTTTAAACTCTTTTTAACAACATACTGCTGTCACTGTCCCAACTTACTCTCAGCTACTGGAACTCTTACTGTGTCTAATTTATAAATTACACTACACTATCGATATAAATGCACAGGGAGGAACACTGCACACAGAATCCGGTGTTCTCAGTGGTTTCAGCAGCCACTTTGGAATTTAGAATGTTTCCCCATGGATAAGGTAGGAGTATGCTACTATATCTTTGTTTATCCTTAGCCAAAACAGAGAAAAACCAGAAAGAAACAAATGAGGGCTATTTCTTGTGGTTTCACTTCCCCAATATTACTTCGGTATTTTCATCTGTTCGTCATAATCACAAAAAGGTGCTAATCATTTAGTTGAGTAACTGAACACAGTGACAAGGAATTTTTACATCCTTTCATAGAATTCATAGACTATTGCTCCTCTATCATTGTGAATTATTAGGTGTATTTTAAGAAATGTATTTTAAAATTTTGAAGACTCAGCATATTTACTATGACAATTTGGTAAAACTGAATAAAGCTCAAATCTGACTCTCAGATATCATATATAAACAGAAATAATTCATGTTTTACCATATACATTTAAAATTAAAATAAGAAGTTGGATCTTATGTTCCCCAAAATATGTAGGACGTAGAATAAACATGGACTTATACTGCATATATTTGAGCAACTTTTTAAAAGAAATTTTCAGACATAAAAATAGAAAAAAATGTATAATGATATAAATGCCAAATTATTTAAGTAAGTTTTTAAAATATTGGCAAAAGATAATGAACAGGGCTTGGGAGACAGCTCAGCAGTATAAATGCCTGCCTGGTAAGCATGAAGTCCTAAGTTCGATTCCCAGTGCCAAACCAAACAAAAAATATAAATGAATAATTCTCATACTATCATATATTTATCTACACATAACCTTAACATTTGTAATTTTTAGCCACTAAGTGATCTAATAATTTTATACTAAGTTAGTGGGACAGTATACATCAATATACCCAATAAGAATCTTTTTTGATGCATTGTTTTGTGAAAATTTATCTCATAGAAGGAATTTACACAGAAATAGCCACTTTTTTTCCTTAATATAGAGACATGGATCATAGAATGATTGATTTCATATGAATTTAGAAAATGAATTTAAGTAAATGTAAGAAGACATTATTATCATCATGTGTTACTTTCATTTTCTGAATTCTGATGAACTTTTTTTTTTCTTTTTTGTATTTTAGTACAGGGTGTACAGGGTCTCACTATGTAGATCGGACTCATAGTGATTCATCTGTTCTCATCCTCCCAAGTGCTGGGATTACAGGCGTGCATCACCACGCCCAGTCTCATTTGCCATCTCAGTGCACCCCAGGGGTCCCTGATGAATTTCTAATTATACTCTCATCTATAAATTCTTCCCGTGAGAAATGAAATGTATCCCTAATAACAATGCATACCAAATCCTTCTGTGTAACAAAAATGCAAGAAAATAATACATTGTAAAGATATTTTTTTATTTTGTGCTCTATATATTGTACAACACAATTTTAGTATTTGCATATTCTGTGGGGATATATATTGTAAAAATCATTATATTTTATCATTTATTGAAGTAGTTTCAAAATAATTTTTATACTTAACTCTTACCTTAATTGTTGACTTCAAACTCTAAGATATATAATTTTACTCCACTAAGTTATTATTTTTGATTTTCAATTCCTAATGGGTATCCTGTTGATTTCAATAATTTCATGATATAAATCACTTCTAAAAAGTTATCTTATTTCTGGAATAAATCAGCTAAAAATTTCCATCCTCATTTATATAAAATGGTTTTATTCTAGTGATAAGCTGAGAATGTTTTAACTTTTCTTATGAAACTGAGCATTTGAAATTTTAGTGTGTTGCCTTTCTTACCTGTGGAATATGATTAACTAATGAAGAGGTCTGCTCATCTACTTGTGTACTCGGCCATTTTCCTTGAAATATAAAAATCATAGATACACTTCAAACTCTAATATCTGTCTGTCAGCAGATTTGCAGTCCAAGAACATGCAGTGCAAGTTATGAATGTCAGAGAAATGTAGCATCTGGAATACATGCCACTTTGGCATACTGATCATTGTGAGATAAACGCATTAGAGAAAAAGACAGAGACAAGAGTCAAATGGGACACTATTTCAAATTGAGGATTGCTAATTAAAAAAATCTGAAATCCATTATGCTCTAAAATGTCGAAAATGTTTTTGCATGCCAGCATAAAAAAAACGAGAATAATCCTACTATTGGCTCCATGTGATCAATCATAGTCAAAATGCATAATTAAAATTAGATCCTAAACTCACTCATGGCCTCTGTGTATAAAATGTATATAAAATATAGATAGATTTCACATTTAGATTTGTGACTCATATCCAAGAAATTTCATTTATGTCTTTGCAAATACTCCAAAATAAAATGAAAAGTCTAAAACCAAACAAAAATATCATTATCCAGAAATTATGGATAACAGATATATAACCAGTCCTAGAAAAGGAAAAATGGAGGATATGATCTATTTTTTTTATTTTATGTATTTATTATAAGGTCTCACTACACAGCTCAGACTCATAGTGATCCTCCTGTTTTCAGTCTTCTCAGCGCTGGGATTACAGGCGTGTGCCACCACACCTGGTCTCGATGGTCAGCATAGCGTGCCTGGTGGCGGGGTCAGCATGGCATATGATGTCAGGGATCGAACCCCAGTCCCTGTGCTTACCTAAGCAGGTACTTAGTCTGCTGAGCTATCTTGGTGGCCCTGATATGATCTATGCTTTTTGATCATTTCATGTATATTACTCTTTGAGTTTGTATATTTTTTCTGAGGGATAACATTGCAGAATATCTTTCTCCATGTTGGCCCAACTTTTAAAACTCTGTTGATGATTGTCAGTCATGTCTTCAGCTCCAGCTCTGTATTTTCCATCTGGACAATAGCTATATAAAGTTGTGCTATTAGTTCTTTCAAACCTGTTTTATGATATACAACCTTTTATCAACCAATGGACAATTCAATATCCTTCACATTTAAGATATTCTAAATATCATTATTATGAACATTCTTGTGTGAGGGCCTTTGTACACAAGTATAAGATTGTTAAACTATAATGGATACCAACACCCAGTCAAGGACTGACTGTACTAAAAGACAGGGCTCAGAACACATTGCCATAGAGCATGACAACTTGACATATTGAGGATTTTAAACTGAAGAGAGCACAAAATGGCAAGTGAGAGAAAGTATCTCTTCCTTTGTCCCAAAGTGGCGTGTAGGACTGGCATGTGATATGTGTCTTCCCAGTGCCCAGAGGAAGGAGCGCCACTATCTCCAAAGAGGGATGGAGCCACGGGAAGTCTAAAGAACAAGTCTTCCCAGTTACTGCTCTTAACAGAGACCACTTTGTCAGCCTACTCTCATTCTTTCATGAGTCCATTTTTTGACAAATCTACTATAAACACACTTAAGTTTTTCCTTTTCTGAGGAGGGGTCTTATCTTCTTTATGAAGGTTTCTATGTCTCAAAAGTCTTACATTAATTGGTTAAAAACAAATATATACTCTCACCTGTTAACCTATTGTTGGTTATAGAACTTCTGCTAACAATCCAAAAAGATAGAAATGAAAAAAAAAACGAACAAAACATTGTTTTCTTCCACATAAGCATTGTCAAGTTGTTCCCCAACTGATTTAACAAGTTACACTCCAAGCAGCAATGTATACACATTTTTAATTTTGTCCTCATCCATATTATTTACTCCTGGAAGTTGTACCAATCTTGGGAAATAAATTTTGAATGTGAGAAATGCATGATCTTTTATGGCTTCATTTTGTCAAAAGGGAAATTCACTTATTTCTTGTATATCTACTTTCAAATAAAATATGCTTATTTCCTTTTTTAGTTGTTTTTCCTTTTTCAACCTACTTTTCATTATTTTGCCAATTTTGGTCATCAATAAGAAGCAGGAGAGTCTTGTTAGTAATGCAAATGAGTTCACGAAATGGAAAATAATATATGCTAAGTAGACTTAAATCTAATAAAGATCAAATCCTCAAATCTCCAAAGTCCTTCAAATTGCTCAGAATCTCTGCAAAGTTTCCAACTAATCCTTCTAATCCTTCAATAATTAAATCTTTGTTTCGAGTATTTCTAAGAAGTTAACACACGCACGCACACACTGCCACATTCCATGAAACACTTTATCACGTTCTTTTGTAGCCCATGTGTGTGGAAAAGGTAAAATATTACACTTTTATCATCCATAATTGGGCTTTTATGAAACTTTCAAATTGACATTTACAAGCTGAATTTCTCAGGGCAGATTACTTCCATGAATTTTGAGTGCCTAACTTTTTTCTTTCTTTCTTTCTTTTTATAAAATGTATTTAGGACAGAGTCTATAGGGTCTACAGAGCCTACAGAGTCTCACTACGTAGATTGGACTCATAGTGATTCTCTTGTTTCCAGTCTCCCAAGCACTGGGATTACAGGTGCACGCCACCACGCCCAATCTCATTCTGCCTCTCAGTTTGCAACAGGGTTGGGGCTGGCACCACTTTTCTTTTGTTTTCGTATATGTTTGTGATACATAGTAATAACATTCCCCTGAAACGTGATTGGCTTTAATGGTTAAAATAAATGTGAAACCTAGCCTGACTGGTTTATGTACAGACCCCACTGGTCTGCTCGGCCAGGACTGACTTTCTTTGACATTTTACATTTGTTTCTCCAATTTATTTCTTTTCACTTAAAAGCTAGCATGTCTTTCTTCTTTGCCACTGTGTCTTAGTAATGGCCCTGGATTCTTTTTAGTTGCTGATGAACTACAAATGAAATGGCAGAAAGCCTGATATTGTAGGGCTCTAAATACAGCCCTGGGCTGGATAAGTGGCATTTGAGCTATTTGTATAATTCGATCTCTAGTTTCTTCACCTGGAAATTGATCTTTCTAAGATGATAGAAAAATAATTCACATTTTGTGGGTATAATCCCTCAGTAAAAATTTTGATTTATATGCAAAAGACTGGCCCTGAAGAACATGAGTGAAAATAAGCAGAATGTTATTTTGCTTTGTTTGTTTTTCTTCATTGTTTGAGACAAGGTCTCTTCATGCTGTCCAGGATGCTTGGACCTTCTGGGATCAAGCGATCCTCCTGTCTCAGTCCCCAGGTAGCCAGTACTGCAGGCCCACACTAACATACTCAGGTTGGTGAAATTCTTTTCAAGTGAATCAAAAATAAGTATTTTCCATTTGCTTTTCAGAGAAATCTAACAATGTCTCACTTCACAAAATCATACAATATTATACTTTATCATTGTGTATTTTTAATTGTTTGGTCATGAATCAATATAACTAGAAAAATTAACTTTCTACTAGAAAACGAGTTATTAAAAAGAAATTACAGGGAGATGACTCAGTGGAATAAGCACTTCCCTGGCAAGCGCAAGGGTCTGAGTTCAATCCCTGGTTCTGTCAAAAAAAAAAAAAAATCATTCTTAACACTCTCACAATATTTCTGGTCAACCTGCATCCAACGTCCTTGAACATTACTTAGACTTTTTTTTTTCCCCATGAACCAGGGGTTGAACTCGGGCCCTTGTGTTTGCCAAGGAAGCACTTATTCCACTGAGCCATCTCCCAGCCCCCTACTTAGACATTTTAGAAACAGAGAAATGAAGCACATATCACACAGGGCTTCTGGGGATAGGATGGGGTCTGTTCTCACTTACCTATGCTGCTATGAGTAGAAATGTAAGAGTGAAGGGTGGCAGCCCTAAAGAGAAATCTCATCTGGCCACTGTCTCTTATAAGATGTGCTCATAATGGGCTGCAAAACCATGCGCATCCCACCTGCCTGCCCTCTGGTGGACAAGCTAGTGAGCAGGGAAAGGCGGCCAGGAAGGACAGCTGGGGCAGGCGGAATGACAGATATGTCATCTTCTTAGGACTGTGAGGAGCATGTGGAAATAATTTTGATTACTCATCTATTAATTACTCATTTCTCAGGGACATTACTCCATAGGAAAAAAATAATGCTATCACATTTGTGAACTTTTTAATTCCTTGCCTCCTGTCTCCTCTATCAGGAAGGTCATACACATGCCAGATCCATGGCCAGCATGCTGTTCGGCTGTAGATACAGCCAGGGTCAGCTCTACTTTACAGAGCACTGTGGTTTTTATGCTCAGAGTCTAAAAAGAAGCAGACGGTGTCATTCTCAAAAGTTTGAACTCTTGGTTATGAGGAAAGAAAAATACAAGCAAGATTTAAGAGACAAAAGAAAAATTGCTTAGAAGAGAACTTAACTGGTGATGAATAGCCCTGGGCGAGCACCTGCAAATGTTGCAGGTTTTGGGTGTTTTCTGAGAACCAAGCAGCACAAGACCCTGTAGTCTGCAGCTGTCACCACAGGCAGAGAGGAGGGGCTGGAGAGAAGGGGGGCCTCCTCAGCAAAGGGGAAGCAGCTGATGATTAGACATATACCAGATTTGAAATTAGCAACAAGTTCCTATCTCTTTTTCTTTGTTGTAAAGTCAGCTACTAAGACAGAGGTAAATTAGGCTATAGAAGATTGTGGCATCTCAAGTGAAGCTGCAAGGTGAGTTGGGCTCGATGAGCCAGGATAGGCTTGACTTAAGTTCCTGCCTGTTTTAGGCTCTGTCTTTGGAAGAGGGTGCACTATGTTCAACCAAACTGTTCAGGAAGCCTATTCTGCTACCTATGAGACACGTAACAGTTTCAAAATGCTCAGGATTCTCTGCCCAGCACTCACATTACTCAGCTGTCAAGGGAAAGGGGCTCAGATATATGATGTGAAAATTACATTTTAACGAGGTGTCATGTGTGTTTAAAGTTCTTATTCATCATGACATAGCCACAGCTTTTACTGGAGACACAAATTCACTTAATTAGCATATTATAAGGACAGAAGGTTCACCTTATCTGCATTATTAAACTGCTATGGGCAAGCTTTTTGTTGTTGGTTTAGAGTCTACTGTCTTTAGCATGGAGAGGAATGGTTGATTTACATAATCTCAAATGGCTTTAAAGAAAATATGGATTGTGTCAGGGAAGAAAAAGAGCAGATATGAAGTGGTGCGGTAAGGCTTTATCATTCTCCTTCAGTATTTACTTTCTAATCTGGTTTTTACTAAATTACAACCTATAGATTTTTGGATCTCATAGGCATAATAATTTTAGGAAATTTTTCAAATTAAGCTTCTCTGTCTGTTTTTATTATCAACTGGAGCTTACTTCCTCCTCCAGTAGGAAATGCTGGACATTTGTGTGTTTAAGGGGGACATTTAGGATTTTTCTATGAATGCTTTAGAAGCCAACTGGAAGAATCAAAGAAGAGAGCTCATATTTTAGTCATCTTAATTCATGAATAATGAGTTTGGCAAAAGGTGGTTCAGCAGAAACAGCAGTTAGGAATCATTCACAGTGACTAAAGGGGGACAGGTGATTCCTTTATACTACATGTACCAAGATATAACATACAGTTTCCAAATTATGACAGCAATGTGAGAATTAATTAAATAACTTATGCAGTAGCTAAGGAGTGCTTTGAAGATTTTAAGGTCCAATTTACATTGTCATTTGAGGATAATTA
>NW_004524748.1:2369467-2386408 GCF_000260255.1 Octodon degus
TATAATGTTTTAATATGATAGGAAACAGACACAGTTAAACCTACATTTGAAGAAAATTCTAGATTTAATAATTGTAGATCCTACTTTGTTCAGAAAAAAAAGGAATATCTTAACATTTCCTCTATGGTCAGGTGTTAATATATACAACTGTCAAAAACAGAATCACCAGTTCTTTAAATATTTTTTCAAGAAAATACAACTACTGGAGCTTTCTAAATACAAGACAGTTCCCATTTTCTCTACATTGAAGATATCTCCGCAATTTGTCAGCTCAACAGTCTGGGAAAGTACTCTTAACAATGACTTGTTGAACAGTTGTCCACATTCTTTTACATTGTGAAACCAGTGACTAAACTTCTAATTACTTCTGGAAGAAAGTATATGAGGTTGTGATGTGGGCTAGCACTATTCTTTAAACATCTTTGAGGTTACCAAAGCTCCCAAAAATTGGGGGGAAGAAGAGAACAAGCTGAGAATAGGGTGAGGGGCCCAGGTGTGTGGCTTCAGGTACATCGGACCATGTCTTGGGTGCAGAGCTTTGCACGGTGCCCTGACGACCTAAGGAGCATATACCGGAACTCAGCAAATGAATTTAAGATTAATGCTCCCATTCTCAGAAAATCTTCAAAAAGCAGAGTTACCATATTTAATTCATTTATTTATGGAATCTTTTAAACAATCTTTTAGAGTACTTATAATGATGGTAGACTAAAATGAATAAGGCAATATTAACAAGATATTTTTCCTTGTGAAGCAAAGTTTAAACAGCTCTAAAATGTTTTCTTTTCTGGTCATCACAAGAATTGAATCCAGGGCCTCAGACATGCTAGACAGAGATATATCACTTAGTTAAGTTTCCCTGCTCTTTAATATATTGAGATTTTAACCAATGTACTGGCATAAGAACACTAATAGCAATATCAAAATAAGATCTGATTTATTTTTACCTGACTTTCATGCTGAAAAACCACAAGAATGCTGCCAAATCTGCATTTCATACAATGCGTTAAAGTGATGACCATCTAATGTCTGAAAATAGTGTTTCTTGGGGCCAGGGAGATGGCTCAGTAGAATAAGCACTTCCCTGGAAAGCGCAAGGGCCTGAGTTCAATCCCTGGTTCCGAAAAAAAAAAAAAAAAAAAAAAAAAAAAAAAAAAAAAGTAGTGTTTCTTGAGCTTCATGGGAAATAAATATTAAATCTCCAAAGTTTCACCTAGAAAAAATTCTTAAGGTGCTTTTACAGCAGAAACATCAGTTATGGGGTAGAACAAGCATGTGAAATACCAGTTTATAAGATTAATTAAAATTAATTTTGATAGCTATTGTTTCCATTTCTTTTCATAGATATTGATGTCAAGATCTTTTCCTTTGAAAAGAAAGGAATCACACATGCCACTAACTGAAGTAAATTAACAAACAATGGGGACCATACTAAGTGACAACTTTGCAGCTTAGAGATGGGAATTAGTATAAAAGGACTTCTAAAAGCACTTCTAGAATACATCTCAGAAGCTAAGCTTTTGTTCAGATTCTTCTTCAAAGTTTATCAATCCAGCTTTAAAAATGACCTTTGCAGAAACAAAATCAATATAAATTAGGGCATCTGACTTCACACTTGAAGAGCAGATACAGTATTTGGAACGCAGATCCATGGTAACGATCTAGGCACATTGCAAATGATGATCCGTCTCGAGAACTTCCATGTTTGTGTGAGCTACAAGAGCTACCTCACTTTAGGCTCCTCATTAGAGAGCACAGGCAATGATTGTCATGCAGTACCACTGCTGTGCAGCGATTAGGATAAGTTTGTTACTTGCTATGCCTGTGACAGGTACTAGCTCAGGAGCTTGACAGCAATCTTCGGAGGCAGATTATTTTTCCCCACTTCAGAGTTGAGGCATCCAAGACCCAGAAGCTGCGCCAATAGCCCGCAGGAAAACAAGTGCTGGAAGGTTTGCATCCAAGCCTGGGTCCTTCTGATGCCCACATTCCCTTCAGAAGTGGATGCTAATTGCATGCACACATCTCTGGAAGATTTTCATATAGCCACAAGAAGTGGATTTCCCTTATATCTTGCAGATTTTTGATGTACATAAATAATTATATATAGCAGAAGTAGAACCTAGTAACACCTTCACATAAAAACTTCAAAATTAGGATTTAAAAAAATAGAACCCTGCTAGCAAAGCAAAAACACATCCTGCTACCAACAGACAGCAACAACAAATACAGTTTTGGTACTCAGAATTGGGTAAGTCATTCACTAGAAAATATTTGCTTAAAGTCACGAGTTCATGTACACAGACGTATAAGACAACCCTTAATAAAACAGCAAGAAGACTTCACTGGAGGGAATTGCTCTAAAAAATGTCACCATAATTTACTACAGAAAAACATCCAGCCAGCACTGTTTGTGTGGAATAAGATGAAAAGCCTCTATTAACGCTAATTGAAACCCTCACACTCTCACATAGCATGCACAAAATTTACTTCTACACTTATTCTCTCCACCTCTAAACTGTAATAAGTCCATGCCAAGTACCAGCTTTTTAATTTGAGCAATCATGTATGCAAATTGATACCTTTTTTGTGATTATACTGACAATTTAACACAGGCAAATTCTTACTATTTGCAAAGCAGACAAAGTCTTAATTGTCATTTTTCAAAAACAATAAAAACTAAATTTCCCAGCTTAAGAACTCAACTAAAAGCTGAAATTCTTTCTCAATGTTTGATATTTCAACAACATTCTTTTAACAAATATGAGCACTAATACTTGGGGACAAAACAGTCATAATCTAACTTCTATATACAAATGAATAAAATGACTAGTGTGACATTCTTCATGTACACAATGAGTGAAGATTCCCATCTCTATATTATGTGAATATTATTATAAATATATACATAAGGTATATATACATATATCTGTATAAGAATGCATCCATACTCCGGTGAAAATATTGTTTGACAAGTTTTTAACCACATGAGTCCATGGTACCATCTTTCTCTTGAAGGATAAATTATAAATTATGACTTCAGAATTTGCTTTAGCTTATAGAGTTAAAACCTCAGGTAAATGAAATTCAAACCCACTACCTAAATGAAAATAATTCATGATATTTTAAACAAACAATATTTGAAATATCATCACTCCTTCATTCCTTAGCTATAAAATATATTATATTTTATTTTGGGGACATTAGCAATGACTTCCTGTTTCACTTGTGGCAAAAAGGCTAAAAACAAATAATAATAAGCTTCTCTTCTGGAGGGTTAACAACCTAAGTTTGCAGACCAAAAATTAGAGAAAAAGAAGGTCTGCAAGGACAGCCAATATTTTAGCCTTAGCCTTTCAAGGTCAGTGAAGACTCAGGACATCGGAGAACCGTTACTGTAACACGATGTAACTCAGTTGTGGCCCGAATTTTCTTATCAAGGAGATTATTGGGCCACAGAAGAAAGTGATTGATGATGTAGAGTGTGCCTAGGAGAGTCACATGGAGAGAAAACATTCTCTCAAGCTTTCACAGAGAGCAAATTGGTCAAGCAATGAGCATGACTCATGCACATGGCTGACACTGACAAAGGATCTACAAACTGCAGTACAGGGTTTCAGCATAAATCCTGAGGGGACTTAACTGACCTTATCAGATACAAAGTTGCATTTCTGGTTATATAGATCTTGCTTTATCTTGGTCTTTACCATCTAGCAGAAAGTATAAAAACGAGGTATAAAAAGTAAAGGCATAATAATATGCTGAGCTGTGAAAGGCTCAAGTCAACAACTTCTGACATTGCCAGTCTTAAGGAAAACCCACTACTATTATGGACTACTGGATTATATTGGAATATTTTGCTCAGTTTATGCATCTACAATATTTAAAGGACAATGGAATGCTCTTCTATTACAAAACTAACCAAAAAAGGGGATACAAATGAGTGACCATTTTGTATCTGTATATTCAAAATAGGATAGATATTCAGCTGCATTCTCTTAACTCAATGAATAGAGAGATTTATTCTAATAGTGTCTGTGGACAGGCTATCATGTCTGCATCTAGTACAATGAATAATCACTAAGACAACAGTATGCAACGTATTAGTTATTGAAAATGTGCTAGTAATCGATTTTGAGACTGTCCCATTGCTATTTGTTTCTCAATAAAATTCTTTGAAATAAAGTCTAAAAACAATTTATAAGTAGGATATTTGCTGGCAAAATATAAATTCTGGCTGAAGAATATTGCCGTTGTAAAATCACACTTTTCCTCCATGACTACAAATGATTGATTCTTGTGCGGGTTCCCAACTGCAGCATCCTGAGGTTAAAAAGCTTTGCTGTAGATAGGGGATCAGATGCTGCAGTTAACTTAGGAGATTCTTCTTGGAGACTTAATAAGAAGAGGCTTTTGATTGCACTGCATATTTAGATTTTTCTTTCCTTAGAAGATAATTCAAGCTATTAGCAGCATTGCTGGTTATGGAAGGAAACGTGGTCACTCAGGCTGAAGCCTTCTACAGTTATAGAAAATGCCACCTAATTTGTTATTCTATCTGCAGAACAGAAAGGAATCGATTCATTCAATCAACAGAGAACTAGGAGCATTGCTTAAGTATAAGCAATATATTGCAGTGGCACTGAGAAGAAAGAAATTATGGTTAGATAAGTATATCTAATCTATCTTTCTATCTTTCTATCTTTCTATCTATCTATCTATCTATCTATCTATCTATCTATCTATCTATCTACCTATCTACCTATCTACCTATCTACCTATCTACCTATCTACCTATCTATCTACCTATCTACCTACCTATATGGGCAAAATCATTGGCCAGCAATAATTTAGAATCTAGTTAGTTTCAAAATGTATATAATGGACTAAGAAAGCAGAATAATATACTAGTAAAGATATGGCAAAGATGTAAAAAACAATAAATTTAGAAAATAGGAAATATTAACAAGTGAACTCTAATTAATAAAAATAATGTATATTTGGACTAGTTTTATTTCTACCAAAATTCAGACACTTGTATTTTAATTTTATACTATACTTTATCTTAGACAACATTATTAGGTTTCATTACAAAATTTAACTTTCAAATGAAGATGAGGCCATTCAGTTGTGTAAATAGAAATAAAGAAGTTAAAAGCTATTCATGACTCTCTTTAAACAACATTAAAGTCAGTCTATTCCAGGAGGGAAATAGACACTCAAAGAATCGAAATTACAGATTATTGCAAGTGAGATAAAAGTGTTTTGTTTTAGCATTTCTTATAAAAACTGGGATTTTTTTTTTTTTGTACTTTTCTGTTATGGGTATTTTCCTGATGTATCAAATAGGTTCACTCAGACCTACGGATCATCAAGCTCACAATATGTCCCAGAGGGTTTCCTATGGCACTCTGCAGCATGAGGTCACCCTTGCACGTGTTCCAAGTGCGGAGCACATGAGAGCATCTCTCATGAAGCATCAGGGACAGTACTTTCTCTTAGGGAACGTTTTGCATTCTGCAGTGTGCAAACAACAGGCCAGCTTTGAACAAATACTCCAGAAAGACTCCATGCCGGAGCACATGGAGTCAAAGTACACAAGGGAAGAGTCAATTTCTTGTAGATACATTTTTAAATCTGAGAATGATTACCATCAATTTTTCTAAAATGGCAAAACAATGAATAGTTTTTAAGTACATGGGCTGGAAGAAAAATGACAAAGTCTAATCAAAATGTACAATGAACTTATTGAAGGCAAGAATCTCCTTTTAGAAAGTTATTAAAAGTGAAGCTTACCTGATCTACTATCCAGAGGTCCAAAATCCAAAGAGTATTTCACGACATGATAATTATTCCACACATACAGCAAGTTGTCCCTGGGATTGTAATCCACAGCTGCTATGTACTGGTATGAATTGGGGAAGGGGACATCCACCAAGCTATCCTTGCTTTGGTCGGTGTTGTAAATGTAGTCGATCTTATTCCCAGTAGCCTCATTGTCATCATCCTCATACACAGATTTGACCACATACAGAATCCCACAAATCATAAATGCATTAGAAGCTGACCTTTTATCATAGGCAGTATCCCACGTCCCTTCAATCCGTAGGGTGTAAGGGTTCAACTGACTAATGACAATTTTCCCATTGTTTTGTTCTGTTGCATAGATTACCCACAGGCCATTTTCATCCACTGCGAGGTCTATGTCAGATTTTCCTCCCCATCGGTAAGGGGAAGTATCATGATAATTGGCATTGGCGATGATTGCTTCTCCACTCTTTATCCTAGTCCGTAAATCAAACTTGACTATGTTCCTGGTGCGCTCTTTATTGAAGAACAAAGCTCCATCATATACTACAAATCCTGTGCCATCAACCCTGTGGGGGAGCTTGTAGGTCGTCGTTGGCCTACCAGCAATGAAGTCATCTTTGGATGAATACTCAGTCAGGGTATCAGTTCGGTAGGGAGTCCAGGGCATATAGTAAATCTTGTCGGAGGCCTGTAGAGGGTCTTTGCACCATGCCCCAGACTGGTGGTCAGACTCAAACAAGTGTTCACTCTGATACACTCCTCTTAGTAGTCCGGGACAAAGAAAAACTGTTGGGAGGGAAAGAATTACAACAAAAAACATATTAACTTAATATTCTCTCATATATTCTTATTTTCCACCAGACAGCATGAAAATACAACAAGAGACACCCACCACCACCACCTTATTTTGATGCATGGTTTTGAGAACACAATATTTTTGCTCATGGTAATTTTGGATGTTTTTCTAAATCAGTTTGATTTCCTTTACAAAAATAAAGTTTTGTCTTTTTATGAGTAGTTGTGCTTTCCTGTGGTGTTTTTTTTTTTTTACCTTGGTAATGATGTATTTATACTACTTTTTGGCTATCTTTATTAAGTTCAGCATGTCTATGCATTTTATAGACATATAACAAATACAAAAGAAGAATATTTAAAACATAATACTTAGAAAACAAAATTTGAAACAATAGTTTTGTTAGTTCATTGAAAAATATATCATTTTTCAGAAATGAAAATATATCGTTTCCACTCTGACAAAATTATCTCTGTAGCAGTTATCCTTAAGAAACAGATGGATTTCCCACAATATTTTTTTTAATAAAGGAAAAATTCTGGAATACAGGGCCACTGCATGGTCTAGTAAAAAAAGCTCTTGAAGCTGCTGCAACACACACAGAGCATGCAACCCACACAATTAAAAATGAGTGATGGATGGATACTGGAAGAAAAAAGAGAGGAAGGAAAAGAAAGGAAAGAAGGAATAAGGAAAGAAGAAAAAGTGTAAAGTTACAGAAAAGAACCCCAAGTGCTAGATTTTAATCAGTTAAAAAATGTCCTGTTAAATACAGTAGTACTGAACTTAAAAACATGTACCTTTTACTGTTACATGAGAAAAGCATTAAAAAACAAGATTGCCTGCTCTATTTTGCTGCTCATACTTCAGAACGGAAGCGGGCAGGAAGCGTCCGGCTCCCTTGCTTTTGAGTGGGATGCAGTAGCATATGTGAGAGGTGGGAAAGAAGCTTGGTGGTTCACCTGAAACAAAGGGGCTGGAAAGCAATGTTTCCCAAAGTGTGGTCCTTGAAGTGACTTTTCGAGTGGTATGACTAAATGGTTCCCAGACAGCAAAAAGGAAGCAGAGCCACCCAGTTAAAGAAATGTCTCAGTAGATGTAATTGAGGCAGAGATTCAAATAGCGTAGGCACTTTAGCGAATCTCCAAGGCAGAGCTGGGAGGGGGAGCGAATCTCCCAAGCTCACTTGATCCTGGAATCTTTTCCAAGGAACTTCTTTGGTTTGTGGCTTTCCACTGAACCTGCTATGGGAAACACTGCTCTAATATATTTATAAAGCAAACACGCTGAAAACTCATCATGCAGTCTACTAGTATGTTTGTAATGATTAGAAGTACTGGATGAAAAAACTGGGAAATCACCAGGAATTTGGGCAGTGATCTGTTTTTTAATGATTAAAAGATTATTCTTTCAGCATTAGTGATTAGGTTTTTAATAGCAATGATAAGCACAGATCCAATGGAAAACAGCAGTAAGATGGAACAGCTAGGTTATGGGGATTATAGAAAAAATGCGATTATTAGTATTTCCAAAGTCTTGCTTTTGAGGAAATAAAGAGTGTGAGGGGAGGCTGGTTACCAAGATATTCCATAAAACATATAGAGGGCCACTGCCAGTTTATAATTAATATGCATCAATAAAAATAGTCATGATTATAAGAATTTCTCAGGATCTTTTCATGATCACTTCAATCCAAAAGAATAGTTACCCTTTGTTGTCAAATGTTTATATAATTTTGTCTTATTGTTACTAATCAGCTATTGGTTATTAAAGTAATTTAATATAATAAAAATTATCTCCTTCTTCTTGTAATAGTGAAAATTAATGAACAACAGAGCTATGCAAAATAATCCAGTACAAAAATAGAAACAAATCTGAAATAATAAGTATTTTTCACATTTACTGGATTTCTAACTGCTTATTTAAAAATAAAAAGGAATAAAAGACAATGTTGAAAATTTTACAACATTAAACTATGTTAGCGTAAGAAGATCAAAGCAGCACTGGTCAGTAAAACAGATTAAGGTGAAGTTGAGCAGCAGAAGTAGTAAATAAACTCTCACAAAATAGATAAGAATTAATAACAAAAGTATTTTAATTAAATGTTAAACTGTTAAATAACTTAGCCTATAAATAGTATATAATTTAGGAAAGGTATTTAATTACCTTTTTGTTCCACTTCTATTGGAGAGAGAGAAGTAAAGAGAGAAAGGAGAAAAGAGAATAGATTAATGGTACGGTATTGGCCAAGCACGTAAAATTCACCTCTTCCAAAATGAAAGCAAATCATTTACTTCACGCACACCTGCTTCATTGAACATTAGGTTTTCACAAAAGCCCATTTCTCTAATACCCTTATTGCTTTAAAATAAGCATATGTTTTAAAATTCAGTATAAATATGATGAAAATTAATCAAAGTAAGAGAATAAACACACCATTCTAAAGACATAGGGAATGCAGTATTTATAATAAGAACATCAATATTTCCATTTGAAAGAGCAGATCAGCAATTGCACACACAGAAAGCTCTCAAATAGTTTGGTTCATTTCACCTATAAATATCATGGTTTGACACCACTGTTTAACATAATAGTCTTGGTTTTTATGGTGTTCAAAGAATTGATCTTTTCAGAAGAAATACATCTATAATTCACTCGTAGGGTCTAAGAGCTTTCATAGCTTGCTAGTCTGTGAGATAAACAGTAACAGGCCACTTTCTTCCCTTGTAGATGGACTTAGAAAAATTTATTGAAGAAACTGTCTTGGTCACCAATGCTTGATTTTACTGTGAAAGTGCCGTTCAGAGAAACCAGTTACCAAAGGGGTGACCTAAATAATGAGTCCCTGATTCTGGCCTTTGCTGAAATGTTTGAAGATTTTTTGTAACTAGTGGAAATAATTTGAGATCCTCAAACTTGTTATTCTGATATATCTCTCATATTTAATGTTGTTTTTAAGGGACTGAATAGAAGGAAAAAGTCTCCCACAAGCTGGAACACACTCATGATACCTATCAAGCACACTTTCTTTTTCTGTTTGCTCATTCATTTTTGCCTTTTATTGGAAACATTTTCCTGTTTACAGTGGTTTACATCCTGTGATTCTTTTCTTGTATTCATTTACTTCAAAGTAACCCGGGCAAATTTGGTTTCCTTGTGGCATTAAGGAAATATAATAGTTTTTATGTAAAACACATGATGGCATACTTTCTAGTGGCCATGTGTGGTAACTGGGGACAGAGGGAACAAAACCTCACTTTCTTTATCTTGTAAACAGTTGTCTAATTAGACATGGTTTGCCAATATCTTAAGGAAAAAAAGAAACTAATAAGAAAAGGGCAAAGATGTCAGGATGAATGGCTGCATAATAAAAACTCAACATAATAGCTAATGTTGTAGGAAAGCACTTTGAATGAAAAGGATGAACTAAAATGTTTTGCTCAGTAAAATAAAGTGAAAACTGGGAAAGTTTGACAAACAAGAAAGAAACACAATTCTCAGTAATTATATTTGAGTTAGATTTAGTGCTTTGATATAAATTCTTCAACCATTGTCAAAACCAAATATTTTTCTATCCACTAACTTTTCTTTGGAACCTCAATCTCACATGTTAGAATCTATAATTATACATCAAAAATTTTTTCAAAAGTTATATTTCACCAGTGTTGGGAAGGCTGAAAACAGGAGGATCACTACGAGTCCAAGCTGCATAGTGAGACCCTGCACCAAATACATTAAAAATAAATAAAGAAGATAAGTTATATTTCACTAACTATAAATCCTACCTTTAACAAACTTTTTCAAATTCTTATAAAAACTCTGTTATTTTGTCACAATTTATCATCCTTCCCAATTACTCTTCATCAAGTCACTACCTGGTTCAGCTGTATGACTCAATACACTTCATCCTAAGAGTTGTATTTCACGGATCCACTAAAATCCTAACCTGTTCTCAGACTGACAACTAGAAGAGCAAGCACCTGAAGCAGTGATGTAATCAATATTTTCAAAAGTTTGGACTTGAAACTCATTATAATAAAAATTGGGGATGGGAAATTATACTAAGTTGTCATTTTTTCAATTACTTCTCTACAAAGGATTTCTAACTACAATATTTTCATAAAACCTTAATTTCTCTCTTTAACATCTTCTTGATTATGTATCTATTATATTATGTAAATATTGTCATACTATTTAATATAAATTTGGGTTTATTATAGAATTTTCAGGTGCATTTTTCCATTGTGATTTGGTAAATTTCACTTTTAATTTTTGGTATTGATCTAATTTCTAAGATACTGGCATAAGCTGTATATAAGTAAAGCTTAATTCTTAGTTGGTGGTTACTCAAAAATAAGATTCATTACACCGTCCTACTCTGGAGAAAATTATTACGGCCTTGCCCCCATGTCATGACTGCCTGAAGCTCATTTATCATTTACTTGCTATTTTCAAGACTGTAGTAAAACATTCTTATAATTTAAATTGAAACATGTACACACAAATCATATTCCTATAACAAAAACTGGCAGAAAACATAATTGGTGGTTGAAAAGCTTAGTACCATTTAGAATGAGCCAGTCACTGCCTATGGTCTAATTCTGATTCCAGAAGTTTCTCTTTCCTGAAGCAACAGACAAATTCATTACAAAACACAAGAACACTACCATTTTCTTCATATCCACACAGTGCCTGGCACATAATAAATATAGAATGAATAATCCTTGAATTAAATGAATAACTAAAATAACAGTGACCTAATTTAGCTTGTTGATATTATATATGCTTCACACAAAGAAATGTGGTGAAACAGAACTTGTGGGTACTAGGCAAAATCACTTGTGCAATGCATTTTTTTTTTTTTTTTTTTTTTTTTTTTTGCAATACTGGGGATTGAACTCAGGACCCTGTGCTTGCCAGACTGCAATGCATTATCTATCAATTATCTTTAAACCCTTTAATGAATGGAGAGGAAAGTAAGACTCATGGGAACTTTGTTTCTCCAATTCAGTAAAAGTAGAACTGGAGGGGCCCAGAACAAAATAAATCGGTTGCTCTTAGAAGTCACATTGGCAAGAAAGTGGTGCCACACAACAACAACACAAAAAACTAAAAACACAGGCCTAGAACATTCCTGTCTTTCTTCTCTACAACAAGAAAGGAAACAAATAAGTCCTACAGTGACAACTGGGCTACAATCTTATTCAGGGTCTCTTGCTTTGGAGCTGGTCCAATTTTTTGAAATCTGATGACTATCATTGCTCATTTCCAAGTTTCTTGGGCACTAGTTTTCATTCTTTTCTCTCATCACTATTAATCCTCATGCAAGTTTGATTTTCCATTCAGTTTATGTAAAGTTTTTTATATATTTCCTTAAAGAGATTTAATTGTTGTCTTTTGTGAAACTTAGTCTCATAGGCTATATCCTGTAGTCGGAGAATATGACAAATTCAAACTAAGGGTCATTTTTTTTTCTGTATAAAAGGAAGAAACTGGAGAAAACACTAATCAATTTTCCCTTCAGTCTTCAACAGATCATAAAAGATACAATATACAGTCATATTATTGTGTAGAAAACTGAGGCATTATCAGTTCTAACCATGTTTTGCATAATATGCAATACTTCTGAATTGTATTCTTTAATTAGAAAAATACGGGTCAGAGAGCAGATGCATGCATTGCCAAGCTTTTTCAAACTGTACTGCAAATTACAGAGATTTAAATTTGTTGCATACCAAAAATATTAGTGCCATAACTAAGAACTATGAAATTGTATCTAATTCTAATGTCTTTTAAATTCTTTTTTCAAACTAATGAAGATCACATTTTCTATCCACTGTGCAAATCACCCAAGTCAGTAAAATATTATCATCCAATAATGTGTTTATATTTCATACTATCTAAATTAAGAGATACTTAGGAATAACATAACATGGTTATAAAGGAATTTATAAGCAAATATTTTTTTCATGGAAGTGTTATTGTATTTTTCTTTCCATAATTTTATTGAGAAACAAATAGCAATGAGGCAGTTTCAAACCAAATTGGTAGGACAGTTTCAATAATTAACACATTGCATACATTCTTCCTAGTGGTTAATTGCTGTACAAGATGCGGACATGATATCATATTTACAAACACCATTAGAACAAATCCCTCTAGTCATTAAGAGAAAGTAACTATACATCTATCCTAACCAGTTTGAATACACAGATACAAAATGGACATTCATCTATATCCCCTTTTTTTCTTTAGTTCCGTTATTTGAATATTATAGGTGTGTGAACTCAGCAAAATATTCTAAGAGTCCAGTAGTCCATAATAGTATTGGGTCTTCCACTTCACTGGCAATGTCAGAAACTGTTGACCTGAGTCCCCTACAGGTCAACATAACACCATGGCTTTACTTCTTATACTTCGTTTTTATACTTTTCTGCTGGATGGTTAAGACCAAGGTAAAGCAGGACCTATGCAACAAGAGTTGTAACTTTTGGGTCTGGTAAGGTCAGTGAAATCCCCTCAGGATTTATCCTGTGATCCTGTACCTTAGATTGTAGATCCTTTGTCAGTGTCAGCCATATGGATGAGTCATGGCCATTGCTTGGCCAATGTGCTCTCTGTGAAAGCCTGAGAGAATGTTTTCTCTCCATGTGACTCTCCATAGGCACACCCTACATCATTAATCACTTTCCTGTGTGACACCATAATCTCCTTGATCAGAAAATAGGGACACTACAGAGTTACATGACATTACAGTACAAGTTCTCATATGTCCTGAGTCTTAATTGACCTTAGAAGGTTAGGGCCAAAATATTGGCTTTCCTTGCAGTCCTCCTTTTTCTCTAATTTTGGTCTGCAAACTTAGGTCCTATTTTTCAATCTAGCAGTTAATTGGAAAGATTCTCACCCTGACTAACTATATATACTGATACCTGTGAACTAAGCAACTGCACTGAAGATGGTAATCTGTAATAGTAGTTTCATGCTTGGAGTGCCTGTCATTCTGGTCTTCTGAATACAGGCTGCTTGTCATGACATGCCAGTTGCTGCTGTGCTGTCTCTCAGGTAGATGATTATTCAAAAAGAAGGAGGTGGTGAATGAAGGCAAGAGACAGGAAAAGGGACGTTGTAGGACTCTCCTGCTTTAAGGTTGTATATGGTTAGATTTTTGGACTTATGTGTAAACATAAGAATTATATAATTCTTTATGCCTATTTTTAAAAATATATTCTAATTTTTAAATGTTTTTTCATCATATTCTGTAGGGACTTAACGTTCAACTTATCAATACTTGATGAAAAATACATGTTCCATGTTATACCTAAGATGTTTGATATTCAGACAGATAGTGAGGTTAAGCTTAACAGCCCAGGTTGTATGGTAATAACAATAAACTTCTCTTCTGGAGTGTTATGCTATTTAAACAATTATGTTCTTAGTAAAATCCAGCTTAGAGTGTCATACATTTTGATGACCTTGCCACATGGTAAATGAGCGATGCAGGCAGGGGCATAAAGGCAAACTATGTAATAAATATTCAAGTCTTCTGGGGTCAGCCCAATAACTGAGTGAATTAAAGTGCCTCCAAGCAGGCACAAGGCCCAGGGGTTGGATTCCCCGGCCTGCCATGCTGGCCCCTCCCCAGGGACACACTGAGATGGCATGTGGTGGCATGCACTTGTAATCCCAGCTCTTGGGAGGCTGTAAACAGGTGGATTACTACGAGTCTGATCTAGTAATGACACCCTGAACAACCTGTAGACCTTTCCCAAAAATACAAAAAAAAAAAAAAAACCAAAAACCAAAAACAAAAGACACCTCTGTCTTTGGATAAACACTGGCTTGTAGAAAATCCACAAAGTCATCCACAAGTGAATAATCAAAAGCTCACTATAATACTTTACATTTAAACATGTACACTATAAGTTCACAAGATGTCTTCGTTTTGTGATTCTTTAAACCATATTTTCAGATTATATTTATTATTCCAGCATAGATGATGTATCCACTCGAATGGTCAAAGGACTTGATCAAGGCCTATACTGGTAGGTAGCTCAGGTCTGTCTGTCTGGGACAACACCCCCATTCTGGCAACATGTGCACTTACACAATGCATTTTATCATTGCACCTTGTTCTCTATTTCTTGTCACCCAATCCATGAGGAAGCATACTGAAAAGGAGATACATAAAGTACATGGGGTCTCTTTACAAACATGCCCTGTTTTTTGATAATATGCATTCCTCAAACTGTGCAGTTTTATAAATAATACCAGTGATAATTAAGCATCACAGGGGTCTTAACAGGTGACTTTCTCATTATTTCAGATTTTGGAATGACAAAACTGAGGCAGAAGGACAATGATTGTGTGACTAGTAAGGGGCAGAGTTGGCATGCAAATACAACTTTTGATTCTACTCATTGATCATCAATAAGACACAGTATTTTATTTATCTCTAGTGCCCAACACATGGACAGAACTTGATCAGTATTTGTTATGCTCATGGGCAATGAGCAGATAGAACTATGGTGTTTTCAGAGAAAGGCACTGGGTGACACACTGCCCTGTGCTACCATCCCTTGACAATGAGATGAAAAGCATCACTTCAGAGAAGATTAAGAAAAAAATCCGGGAAAAGTGGGGTGCACATTAGTTGCAGTTGCACTGAGGAAAATAACATTTCTCTTAACGCTGAAATCCCACTTTTGCTCAACACCTCATGCTTTACTAATTTGTATTGTTATGAAATGATAATGCTCTCTCTTCTTCCATTTCACATTTATCAAGAAAATATAGAAGAAGCTCTTCAGTAAATAGAAACAAGATCCGTGAAGCTCATTACATTTTTTGGGATATTGCATATCAGAAATTCTGACAGACAACTGTCTCTTTCAGTAAATAGAGTGCTAATCCTTTATTTAGTGAGAGACAGAAGTAATCTTCGCAGCTCTGCTTCTAAATTATGCTTTTCAAACAATGCCTATGCATCAGTGAATGAAAGTGCTGCTCCAAGCACCCTGCATGACAGAGCTTTTATAGAACGTGTTTCCAAAGTGAACATCTCCCTAATGAATTTCATCCTGGAGTGAGAGATTGAAAATGTCAATAATTCATAAAATGCTTTGAGGAGCCACATAGTTCTTTAAACACTTAAATACGATATCTATAGATTCTGGAGAAATGGAGACGGGCTTTTATTTTGTGTTAATGTCCTAGTCCAATGATGGATCTGTAAAACCTCTCAAACCATTAATTTGGCCTTTTAGAAGAAAATGGTGCTATTAGTAGACTCCTCCTTGAATTTCTTTGTAGGAGGGCTAGTAAAAATAATAAATTTTCTAAGTTGTTATAGGAGACACTTAAAATCAATATTACATTTGCTGACTCAAGGATGCACCCTTGTTACAGTGATTTGTCCCCACCACGTAATAGCCACATGACACTAACATTTGTTACATGAAAACAAAGACAGGATCATTTTCGAGTGTAAAACACTACCCTGGTGGAGTAATACATCAGATCCACTGGGCCCACCTGCTGAGTTTTAGATCAGGCGCAAGTCCCTTAGGGCCATGAACACGGAGAACGGTAGTAACAGTCATAATGGCTAATAGTTACTAAACATGTACTACATGAGCAGACACCTTGTGGAACTAACTCATAGAAACCTGTGGATTTGGTGGCCTGAAAATGCTAGCATGTGCCTTGGGGAAACTCATAGTCAAACAAGAGGGCTTTTGCAGGAAACTTACTTAGCAAGGGCAAGCTATTCTTAAGTGCTTTCTGAAAAACCCATGGAAAGATCTTAGAAACAGACAAGAATAGAGAACAATGACAGAAAGTCAGAGATAGCAGGAGCAGCGGAAGTCAGAAGAAGCCCAACAGTTCCATGAAAACCAAGCTTCCCATAGAGAAGGGCATGCAGTGTCTAAGATATGTTTTGAACTGATTCTTACAAGTTCTATGCATCATGTGTCATATATGCAACAAATGTATTAAAGATGAATCTAGTCATAATCCCAGAAATTAAAGACTTTATATTAGCATTTCTAGTGTTTTGAAGCTAAAATTTTATATCATTTATTCTCATTTTATATTTTACAAGTAAATAGAACAAGAGATATAAGGCCCAAATCACAATTTACTTTTTAATCCTTAATCACATTAAGAATAAAATATGAAGTAATGTGATGATTTTGATTCACTTAATCAACTTTTTTGTGGGAGAAGGAAATGGAGCAAACTCAGACTAACATGAAAGCAGAAATTTCTGTCCTAAATGTAGTGTTAAGAACAACCAGTGCTGCCGACTTCCAGGAACCCCCAGACCCAGTCCT
>NW_004524748.1:2392566-2412056 GCF_000260255.1 Octodon degus
TTCGATTTGATTTGAAACTGTCTCATTACTATATGTTTATCAATAAAACTTTGAAAAGAAAAAAAAAGAACAACCAGAAGCTATTAAAAATTCATGATTTTTACTTCTGATGGAATTACAACTAAGAAAGTTCTCTTTAGTTAACAGAACTTTTAACATCTTATGATGTCTTAGAATCAAAAGTTTGTATCAACAATTCATGCAAGAGAATGAGACTATACATAAAGATATTCAGTAATGAACAAACAACACAAAAGCAAGAGAAACCAGCATTTTGAGGAATAGTGTAAGAATCCTAAGGTGCTACAATATACTCTGGTATTTTGAGAAATTTTGCAAATCCCCAGCCAACTTGGGATTGGATCTATTAATCAAGCAACAAATATACTGCACTTTGCCATAATTTGGTGAATAATACTAATAATGCAGTATAATTTCAAAACTGAAACAAAATTTAAGAATTTTTACTGAAAAATATGTTCAATACATATTCTGTGACGTGAATCCCATGGAAAGTAGATTTAACATACTTAGTTGATATAAATTAGTTGGTAGTTGATAAAATTAAGATGTTAATTCATGTATGTTTTATAAATTCCAAGCCCCCTCCCCTTTTTGTCTTTTTGAAATAGGGGTTCACTATGCAGGCTGGCCATGAGCTCTCAGAAATCCTCCTGCTTCAACCTCCCAAATGCTGGGATTATCAATGTGGGTCACTATGGCTGGCAATTCCATCTTTATAACACTACAGTAGTTTTTAAACATATGTTTCCTATGTGTTTTATAATACTATGTCTTTCTAATTCTACATATACTGTATACTTCACAGCACCTTGCTTATTGCTGCTATAATCTACAATGTTTATTTCTATGTGTTTGTTCATTTTACAAACAGAGGATAAGAATATCTCAACTTTTCCCTTCAAGTGAAGGTAAAATCTGTTTTTAGGTATTTTCTGTTTCTTCAGGAATGTATTTAACTTATCAAAAGCCATAGTGAATAACTGTATACCTTCAGCACAGGCTTCTTGGGACATGGGCTTTTCAATTATGGTCTAGTCCAGGCACTGGCAGACATCTGTGAAAATCTTTCATGTAGGAACCCACACTCGTCATCTCTTATTATAATTATATTATTACTGCCTCAAGCTGTGAAAGGTATGTCAGGTAATGGGCCTATCATAAGCAATGTATGATATTTATTCCAAGGTCAGGCCTGCTGATCCAATTCATTTTCACTTGAGCTATTTTGTTGTTGTTGTTGTGGAACTGGGGATCAAACTCAGGACTTTGTGCTTTGCCGGGCAGGCGATTATGCTACTGAGCTATCTCCCAGCCTGGAACTATGTCATTTCCTATTCCTTTGTTAACTGAGATATGTTGCTGTCTCTATCTGACAGTACTCAGAGCTTCTTGAAGGCAGAGATTCTGTAGTGTTCACTTTTTATTGCCAGTCTCTCTGAGGCCTTATTATAAGTGGCTAATGGCAGCCCAGACTTGCTTTCAAAATCATCTGCAAGTGTGCGCAAGCATGGCCTTGGAACAGTGTGTTCAAAGCCATGAACACAGTGAAAGAGCGAGCCTTACACAAGTAAAGTGTCTTGTCCTTATGCTAAGGAGACATCCTGACACATAAAATGCTTGCATATTACTTATCTCTTTATATTGAAATCAGTTACAGCTTTTCCTTTCTATCTATGTAACCGTATGTTGAAAATTCTTCCACATTCACTTACTAAGACAGATTTTATGATCTCTGAAAAATTTCTTCCCCTTGAGATGAAGATTTAAGTTATTCTGACACTATGAACTATGTCACACTATTTGCCAGGTGCTTTATCTCTATTATTTTGTGTAATCCACACGTCATCCCTGTTGAGATTATTGTTCCCACGTTACACATGGCGGGACTGAGCACAACACTCATATTAACCAGTAGTTGGTGGAGCTGATGTTTGAACAGTGGAGGATGAACTTTCGACTCTAAACTATTTTATCTGGCAAAAAATAAAAAATAAAAAAAGAAGATGAAGACTATAATGAAGGCAACTCATGTATATCTAGAGCTTGCGATTTATTCCAGTGATATCAGTATTATTATATGTATTATTCACTTACTGCCTTATCCTTCTTAAGTAGGTAGTATTATAATTTCAGTATTACAAAGGCAGAAACTGTGCTACACCTAAGTAAAGTAGTGAGCACTGCACCAAGACAGAAGGCTGACCTTCAGGCACCAGGTGCAAGTGCAAAACCATGGTCTTCCATGTGTGCGCACCAAGGGTTGAGTGGCCCCACTAATGGGAGAGGAAGTGTCGGGCCCAGATCCCCCTACTGTTCTAATTGCTAGCAGAGCTTGATCTGCTACGTTCCATTCTCCAGGTAGAGAAAATGAATAACTGCCCTTCTCACAACGCAAATGTCTGGTAATAACATTAACAAAGTCCTTTAAAGTCACTGATAATAACTAGTAATAACTTTTCCTTAAAAAGGTGCTGTGCTGAGTCTCACTGAAGAACCTCTGTGAACAGTCATCTACATTCAGATCTCTTTGCAGGCAGGACATCATTCAGAGCAGTGCTACAATCCAGGCTCCTAAGGCATGTGCTGATCACAGCCAAGTCAGTCCTACGTGACATGGGTGCAGAACACGCGGGAGGAAGGAATGACATACGCCAGAGAAGAGGCACACAAAGACCCATTCGCTGTTCTTTTTCTCCAACTTAAATAACAAAAACTTTATTAACAACGAGTCATAAAGACATGGATTTTAGCCTAGAAAAATGTTTTCCCTGGCTATTCACTTTCTCTTTGCTCTCACACAGCTTCAAATCTATTTATTCCTCAGTGACCATCAGAGTACACCTATGATAACTCAGTAACACGATTCCTTCGCCCTTGCCAATATTATAAGTTGGACAGTGAATGCTTTCTACTTATTTTCCACTCTAAATCTGGAGTGTTCATAATGAGTTTTAGCCTACAATATTGTAAAATGACATAAAATTTTATGTTTCTAAAACCAGGGACATATTTTCCCATTTTTAATGAATTTATGTTCTTTCCATGACAGATAATTTCAGAAGGAATGAATATTCCTTAAAAATCTGTTATAAATTAGCTTGCTCAATTTTAAGAAAGGAAATAAACAGTCATTTAAATGTATATAACATGACTCAACACTCAAAGCTAAGAAATTGAATTTAACAATTAAATTAAAACAAACAAAAAATCAATATAAAATGTATTTTTCTTTCTATTCTTTATGACACTCAGCCAACATCTGCTAGGCAATTCACTAAATGCACTTTGTGGGTCTTTTTGTTTTTTAGAAAAAGGAGTAAAATTGGAGGAAAAGCAAGTTTTAGAAAATAAAACAAATACCTCATTATTCCTTACTCCGTTGGATCTCTGGCAGTATACTTTACAGTCTTTTTGAACTAAGTGGTCTGCATTTTTTTTTCCCTTAAAAGCTATCTGCTGAAGGAGGAAAAAACAAATTTGCTTGTGAAAGTATTTAGGAAGGAGAGACCAACAGTAAAACATTATTAGGTATAATTTTCTCACTGTTTAATGAAATAATCTTTCGTAGACAAAAATGGGTTTCATATCAAGTGAGCTGACAGTAGTTCCTGTGGAATTTTCAAATTCTCTTTTTAAATTAATTTTATTGAGAAAGAAATAGCAATGAGACAGTTTCAAAACAGGTTAGTAGGACAATTACAATAATTAATACACTGCATATTATTGTCTTTGTAGTACTTATTCATAGTACAAGATGCAGACATGATATTTTGTTTAAATACTATTAATACAAATCTTTTCATTGAACTAAGAGAAAGTAGCTGTATATCTGTCCTATTTTGTATATATAATATATACAAATATATATATACACACACATTTTTTTTTACTACAAGATGGTCCTTCATTTATATCCACCTTTTTTGTTTAGTTTTGTCAGACATGGGTATTCCATTGTCACTTAAATATTGTAGGTGTGTCAATTCAGCAAAACAACCCAATATAGTCCAGTAGTCCATAATAGTAGTGGGTTATCTGCAGGACTGGCAATGTCAGCAGTTGTTGACTTGAGCCTTTTACAGCTCAGCATATTAATATGGCTTTACTTTTTATACCTCATGTTTATACTTTTCTGCTGGAAGGTTAATACCAAGATAAAGCAAGACCTATATAACAAAAGATGTAACTTCTATATCTGACAAGGTCAGTCAAATCCCCTCAGGATTTACCTGAAACCGTATACAGCAGTTTGTAGATCTTTTGTCAGTGTCAGCCATGTGGATGAGTCACGGCCATTACTTGACCAATTTGCTCTCTGTGAAAGCCTGAGAGAATGTTTTATCTCGATGTGACTGTCCTTAGGCACACCCTACATCATCGATCACAGACATCCTCTGTGGCTCCATAATCTCTATGATCAGAAAATCTGGGACGCCACTGAGTTACAGGATGTTACAGTACAGGTTCTCCTATGTCCTGAGTCCTCACTGACCTTGAATAGCTAGGGATAAATGTTGGCTATCCTTGTAGCCCTTCTTTTCTTCTAATTTTTGGTCTGCAAACTTAGGTTGTTAACCCTTCAAAAGAGAAGCTTAATGATATTATTACCCTATAACATAGACAGTTGAGCTTAACATCACTATCTGTCTGAGTATCAAAAGCCTTAGATACAACATGGAACAGGTATTTTCCATTAACCATTGATATGCTAAACTTTAAATTTCTATAGGATGTCAAAAAAATAAAAAATAAAAAATGGACATAAACAAGTATACATTTTTAAACAGAAATTTACAAATCTAACCATATACAACATTGTAGCAGGACAGTCCTATGACATTTTTTTCTTGTCTCTTATTTTCTTTTATTATAATTTTTTTAAAAAACACAATTTACTTGAGAGAGACTATAGCAGTAATTGACATCACATTAGAAACAGTACGCATTTAGAAGAGCAGAATGACAGGCATTCCAAGCATGGCCCTAGTATTACACATTGCTATTCTCGGTGCAGTTGCTTAGTTCACAGGCAATTTCAATTTCAACTTTGAAAGCATATCTGTCAGTATTTTATAAATATTATACTTATTACATAAAGAAATTCTTTTTTAAAATATACCTTAAATGGGCACATACATTTCCAACAGGAAACCTATTTTTTCTGGAATCCCATGTGACAGCAGACTTTGCTAATCCATTGAAAAGTAAACTCTGTACTTCTGAGGATGGTGTGAGGTAGTCACTCCTGTGTCTCAGCACCCAGAAGAGTGCCTGACCTACAGGAGCGACTTGACAAGGATTTCAGATTGCTAAACAATTACAAGGGTTATCTTTTTGTTGCTCTTGAATCACTAGAACAACATTATTTACATCAATAAAGACATAATAAAAAGAAAAAATGTACAAAATACATATTTGGATCATACTACTACCATACTAAATGAATATTCTCTATATGTAAAGTTTACACAATCAAACTACCTTTTATTTTTGGTCAATATTCAAAATACAAGACCGGGGAGATGGCTCAGTAGGATAAGCGCTTGACTGACAAACACAAGGATCTGAGTTCAATTCTTGGTTCGGCCAAAAAAAAAAAGAAAGAAAAACAAAGAACTATTATGTCTCATCTTGTTATCCTGCAATTTTCTCTAATGAAAGCATTTGGGATATTTTTAAGTGTGATCACAAGGATGCATAATTGTAATAAGCATTTACAGTAATAATAGTATAGATTTATTACATCTTTATTATGAATAAACACAATTAAATTATCTATCAAAATAACTTTTTAAGGTAGGGATTATAGTTTTCAATTATAACTTAGAATCCATATTGTAAAATCAACATTTTAGAGATGAAAGAAATTGTAAGAAGAAATTAAATTCCTTGATTAAAATCACAAGGGGCAGTTTTGAGTTTAAGAAAGATAGTCCATGCCCAGGACTGATTACATGGTATAATATGGTCGGTCTCCTAATAGGATAATAGATCAGTTTATATTGAGTAATTTTTTTCACTCAGAAAATGAAGTAATACAAGAGTTGGATTGCATATATCAATGTGCAGTGGATTAAAATATATATTCAAAGGCATTAAATTTTGAACCCAATGCTAGCCTAGTAATTTGGGCTAGTTTACATCACTATATGTAATTAAAATTATGTGGAATGCAGAATCTAGATTCTACCAAGTAAACTATGTACACACACTGAAACAGAGCATGGACATAGATGTAACTTCATAGGTTTATCAAGTTGATAGCTAGTAACTTACAAGTCTTGCCTTAACACTAATTTCCCTGTAATTAGCATAGATTAATTCATTAGACCATGGTGTTGTTCTATACTCTATACATTGTTCAGAAGAAGAAATATTTGGCATGGATGAATGTCTATTTCATAGACATGAAAGTTAAAATCAATTACATATATGAAGGAAAGTAAAGCAGTGCACAAAATGTTGGTATGCTACAGTGTTTTGAGAACAGATTTGTCTTCGTTAAATCAATCATAGTGGAATCTAACACCAAAACTGATGTCTTCATATAATCTACAAGCTTAGCTTGTGCATGTGGAGCAATTGGCTGTCCTTTATAAATCTTCTCCCAGATTAGTAAACTATACACTTTCTATTTGATTTGGGGCCACTAAACTCTTGCAGAGCGCTTATTGTACTGCACATATTATTGGTCCTGTCACTGAACAGGGCCCTCTGTCTGTTTTATAGCTAATGTAGCATTTCTCCATGACATCAATAGATTAAAACACTTAGTACCAGAAAAAGTGTCCAAAAATGGAGCAAACTCATTTTGCTACAAGTGAACTCAATAAATCTGTCCAGTTCACTGATGTTCACTTTCACTTAAAATCAGTATGAATTTATCTTGCAAACTTCAAGAAGGCAGAGAAGAAAGTTAAGGTTTCTTTCTTTTTTTTCTTCCCCCATCAGCAAAGCTATCTTGTTCATGGGAATAATGACAGTTTTAACAGGCCAGTTCTGCATTTCTAGAAAAGGGTCAATCAGGCAAACAAACTCTATGACACCTTATCTATTGCTTCTAGAGGCACTGTCCTGCACTGGCTCCCATGGATCTTGACCACGGGCAGGCCTCCCACTGAATGCTTCTTGCCCTGCTGTGCTGCGAGCTACTATGGAATGAGCCAAATTAAAGCTTTTCTCCCTCGTATAAATTGCAGGTGTTAGGTATTTTTTTCCCAGTAATAAATAAACTGGCTATGATGATGTTTGTCCAGCTTTTTTCTTTTCTTCTCCTTTAGCTTCCAAAGAAGTTGCTTAAAGAAAAATTCTTATGTTCCTATCGTTCTGGAAACCATCTGACCTATTGGTCAAGAATATAAAACTTAGAAAAGGTGCTCAGAGATTGTACTGAATTCTTCCCAAGTTCTATGTGACAATAATGTTTTCCTTGTTTAAGATAATAAAGGGGGAAATAATAATGTTTATTAAGCCAGATAATTCTCATAATTGTAAAATAATTATAGTATATCTTTCCTATACCTACTATAAAGCATTAAAATATCATATTAGAATTTTATTCTGACAGTTGGTTATACTTTATTTTTCTTTTTTTGGCACAACTGGGGATTGAACTCAGGCCCTTGCACTTGCCAGGGAAGTGCTTATTCTATTGAGTCATCTCTCCAGCCCCTGGTTTTACTTCTTAAAACATGTTTCTAATGGAACACTTTGCTTTCATTTTTTATATTATTTTCTTTTTTAATATTATTTTCTTGCACACAAACTTCCTCTTACATACACACAAAAAGAAGTTTGTTACAGTGTTACTTGGGTACACTGTCCCTTTTGGAAAGAAACAATGTTTCTCCTATTAACTGTGCTCTTGCAAATACCACTTGTCCAAACAAACAAACAAAAATACCACTTGACAATTAATACTGTCTTTAATAATCTACACATTTATATGAGACTTCAGAAAATTCCACTTCTAGGAACATTTCAGCATTTTTGTCATGTGGTTCACAGCTGTTGGGAAAACCTTTATATTAAAATTTATCATTTTGGAGATCTGAAATAAAATACCACTTCAATAATTTCATTAACAAGACTGGAAATTCCCAGACCGCATGAAAAGTGGGAAGTCACTGTGGCACAGTTGCCCCATTAAGGACATGTCACTTTTACCTGCCCACCACGATTAAGGGTGCTCCCCAGGAAGGCAGATAATAAATTAAGTGTTCAAAAGATGCTAAGATGCTTAATGATACAAATCTATTTATAAATGCTACATAGTCTTTCCATAATAACATTGCATAAACACTAGCAAATACTATTAGATTGATGATGCTTATGTTTTTACCTCCTCAAACACAAGAAATCCAAATATTTCTATGTGGTAGAGTTTCCAGTGTGGACCTTTGAAGGTAAAGCCAGAGTCAAGGACCACCTTGTCAACTGGATCTTCACTTTGGTAGACAAAAAACAGTACCAGCTGTCATTTGTGTTCTTTATAAGCTGGATCTTTGCATTATAAACTGAGTATAATTTATAACTACTAGAGTGAAATATATTCACCTACTAAAGTAATAACAGATTGACAGTATTTGATCATGATGCTTATGAATGTTGAGAGTTAAGCTACAATAAGTGATTTATGAAAGATCAAATCTTTGTCATAGAAGTTTTATTCCAAAAGTACATTTCAAGTTAATTATAAAGATTTTGGAGGCTGAGGAGATAGCTCAGTAGAATAAGTGCCTGCCTGGCAAGTGCAAGGCCCTGAGTTCAATCCCTGGTACCGCAAAAAATAAAATAAAATAAAGATATTGGGATCGGTATTTCCCTAAATACTACACCTGCCTATTGGTAACTTTCATGAACAGGTCGAAAACATATAGAATTCATACTACAGCATGTGCTGCCAACATTTGATCAATGTACAAAATTTATCTACAACTGAGAAATCTAACATCTACTGGATTAAATATTAGAGTTGTTGTGATTAGAAATTTGTGTTACGTAGCATATGAGAAACAACTTACATAAAGTCTCGCCAAAGCCACAGCTAAAGCAAAAACAGTAACAAGAAACAAAATCAATAATTTTATTTGAAATGAATGAACCATGTTTGCCAAGTATAGTAGACTATAGTAAACCTGGCAGATCATTCCATTCAGAGGGCAATGCTCTGAAGAAATATACACTGCTGTATTAGTGAAAGAAACATACCCAAATTTGGACAGTTAGGCATCTTTAAAGTATACATTTTCTTACATCTGGATCTATATACATACTTAGCACTACTGATTCATAATTTAAGCATACTCTAAAGTTGTTGCTCAGAATAATTCATTCAATATTTTACTTAAAAATTCAGAAGTTCAATATATTTCTGCACTGCTATTGCCCTGCCACATGGGCTTAAAAAATCACCTTCCAGGTCAAAGACCATGGTGACAGTAGGCAGATACATGGGTCCTAAATCCTGATGGAGCCAAGAAAGAAAGAGGACCTGGTGATGTGTGACCACAGCAGCCAGCACGTTCCTATTTGTAAGTGTATGAACAGTTTAAAATTCACAATTGATGGTCATTCCACAAAACTGGCCCACTAACTTTTCTCTCTGTGTCATGTACTATTTCTAAAAACAAAATCACAGCTCATCTTTATTGTACAAATACAGACAGAATTTCACAATGGCTGTGATTCCAAAGCCTGAGATGGATTTTCCACTGACTTTGAAAGTGGCAAGGGGGTTGCGGGAGACTGAACCCAGGGTCACAATCATGCTATCTCTGAAGTCCTCTAAAACTATATTTAATGCCACGTCTAGATATTTGGGAACAAAACACTTCATTTTGAACATCCAAAAATTAGCTTCTAGTTTTAGTTGTTTTGGCTAAACATTTCAAAGTTTCAAGTACAGCAAAACCAACTTGACCACAGGGAAACAATGTGGGTCCTTAAACAGTGTTCATCAAGGAGATGACCTGCTCTATATGATAAAGCCAGTTGCAGTAACAAGGCACTCCTGAAGCATTTCTCTAGTGCAATTTTATAGGAACATCCTGTGTAATTCTCTGTTCCCTAATATTACCTCAGCTCACCTGAATACACCAAGCAGAAATTTAACTGCCTTCATTTAAGAAGTTTATACTAATCACTACTGGCAGAATTCATATTAATACGTGAACATTAATTTATGCAACAAATACAGTAGAATGTTATTAATTGAACAGGGCATGTAGTAGTTGAAAGAGAACATTTTTGTGTCATACTTTCAAGTGGAAAAATCTTGGTTCTACCTCCTATTAGCCAGGTAGTACTGGGTAAATTACACACAATCTTCCTTTGTGTCAGGTCTCTTCTAGTTAACTTTTTTTTTTTTTTTTTTGAGGAACCAGGGATTGAACTCAGGCCCTTGTGCTTGCCAGGGAAGTGCTTATTCTACTGAGCCATCTTCCTCACCGAGGTCTCTTCTAGTTAAAAAAAAAGTTCATAAAATTCTGTGTCTTTGGCTTATTATGAAGTTCAAACAGAGACTGACTGCAAAATGACTAGTAGGACAGTATTAAAATACTAAATTATATATCAACTGGGCTAAAATGAAATAGGAAAAAATGGGAAAAGTTAAGAAGAAATGCATGGTGCTGTAAATGGTCATGAGCATGTACATGATAATATAAGCCATAGGATTACTTAGGGAATGCTGTGTGTGTCAGAGCTTAAAGTTTAAGAATTAGCATGAATGGAATACTTTTTCAATTTTGATTATTTTTAATATTTAATTTTAAAAGCCAAAGGAGGTCATGTGTTTCTTTTATTTTTCCATGTTGTTTTCTTAAAAATATCATTCTCCTAAGGAATTCTATATTTTCCACTGGAAATCTCCAATGAAGATGAGGTCCTTAAGACTGCATGAGTAACTAAATAAAAATGTTATTGAAAATATTTTAAACCTTCTTTGAAAGTATTAAGAATAATCAATACTTTCTTAGTAATACAAAAGAAATGGAATTGATTGTTAAAGGGATTTGAAAGCTGAGATTTACAACTTTAACACAACATTTTACCTAAAATGTGCTAATTTATAATGGCTCTACAGCTCTCCACATTCCAAAGGACACTTGTTTTTGATACAGGTGCCAGTTTCTCTCAGTCACAGTGTCAATTCATATGATATTTTTTTTTTCTTGAATAAACATGAAAACACCAGCCATACTAAACAAAAAAGGAAATACCAAGTATTGAAAGAAGCCAATAAAGTAGTATTAAATGACTCATGAAACTTGGGTTTTGGAAGGTAAACTTGAAATTTGGGTGAAGCGAATGTACCATTCTGAAGAAAATGTAATCACATTGCACATTACACCCATAAGGCGTAGAATAAACAAGCTCAGAAGAGGGTGGCCTCGCTGAACTTAGTAAGTTAAGCCCTCCACAAGGCCCAGTCCCAGCATCTGCGACCCTTTGTGGTAGGAATGAGGCTTGCATCTCGAAGTCAGGCAGGAGGATGACCCCTGCGCCCGGAGTGCGTGTTGAGATGCCTCTGATAGTATGAAACTGAGAAGCACAGGAAACTCGGGGTTCTCCATTTATTCTTAACAATTTTTCATTGGCTTAAAAGTGCTGAAAAATAATTGTAAGATAGTTTCACCAATAAAAATGATGACAGGCACACAGGAAAACAAACACAGCCTTATGAATATCAAGGTCAAATTAACACCTTCAAAATCAGTTAAAACTATTAACCATGGCAATTAAAATGGACTGAACAAATTATTATTGTAATCACTCTTACTGGATGGTCCCTTCCCTTGAGACCAATGAATTTCACAGAGACTTTTCCTATGGAAATGATTATTTACTGCTAAGTGGGGAACTTGATACATTTTTACCTTCAACGTTAGGTCGGCAATGATACCAAATAACAAAGCCTGGGCAAACATGACCTTCTTTAGCAATTACAAATTTTGTGTTCCCATTAAAATCCTTCGGCAAAGCACAGTGTTTGCTTGGGAACCATAGCTCATAAGATTTTGAATTCATGACCCACTGGGTCTTCAAAAGCACCCGGGTGTCATATCCAAAGAACAAGTTTTGTTTGTAGCAGTTTGCAAGCACCATGCAAGCCTGTAATGAGAGCTGACCAGGCCTCCAGGTGTTCTCTAATAAATCTTTTGTAAAGTGTATTAAGACTGAGTTCAATCCCTGGTTAAAAAAAAAAAGTTTTAAGAGAAAACGGCCAAAAAAACAACAAAACAAACAATAAAAGACACGTTGGAAAGGAGCACCCTAGAGAGTGGTCCAGGAGGGAAGCTGGACTGTATGAGGACAGGCTTGATCTTCTGGCCCCCCACTTCCTACTTCTCCCCACACAGTCCGCCTCCCAGAGAGGCTATCCCAAGTTGCCTGCCCCAATGACTGCGGTGACAGTCTTGATGACAATTTTCAGATGAATGAATCCATTTTTCCTCAGATCATATTCTGTCATCTGGCATTTGCTGTTTTAACTGAAAATTCAGACATTTACTTTCAGAGGTTGGACCGGTATAACATGTAGTATAACATGCTTTATTGGAAAGATGCCCCAACAACATATTTATGGAGGACTAATTAAATATTATCTAAATCTCCAGCACAACTCTTATACAATGCAAGCTGAGCAACTGGAAAGAGTCTTTTTAATTCAACAGTTTACAGTCCTCAGAAGCACTGTTATACTAGGCCTGTAAAAGGGTCACAATTTTTAGTTGAGACTAGCATAATGAAAACATAATATACAAAATTTGTTTAAGATTTATTTGGGATACTATTTCAGGTGTTTACTTTAATTTAATTCCTACAACAGTTTTATAAGGTAGATGCTATAATTAGTCCCATGTTATTTTTTTTTCCATGTTATTGATGAGTAAGCTGTTTGACAAAGAATCTGAGTAAGTCACCTCAAGGACGCAAACTCAAATCATGAAACTGTTACACAAACAAAATCATAAAATACAGAGGCATAATGAAAACAAAATGCTCTTTGTCAAAAAGGAGGAAATACATGTTTAAAATTTTGTTAGTTATACTGATACGTTTAAAAAAATGTAATAATATAAGGAAATTCTAGAATGAAAAGATAGATACCAGCCAGTAAGAGAACTCAGCAGTCTAAGTGCCTGCTTGGGAAGCACAAGGAGCCGGGTTTGACTCCTGGTACCTCATGCTGTGCTGGCCCCACCCCAGGCCCTCCAAGCAGGCCACTGAATCTGGGTGTGGCATCACATGACTGTACTCCCAGTGCTGGGGCTGCAGAAACTGGAGGATCACTATGAATCCGAACTGCACAGTGAGACCCTGTGCCAAATACATAATTTTTTTTTAAAAAGACAGATATCTTTGGGCATCTAAAAATGACAATGAAACAAGTCACAAATTATTTGAAATGAGAATTATTTTCATGGCTAGAAAATCCAAAACATGAAGGAGTTAATATTTAACTGGACTCAATAAGTTTTGACAAAGTTGTTCATGACATAAAGAACAACTGTTCTAAAGTGGATAGAACAGAGGAATAAAAGTAGTGCTCATGGTTCCACGAAAAGGATACTCACTTGTTTCCAATGAGGCAGGCACAGAAATGGTACCCAAAGAGATGACCAGGTCATTTGACGTTGGCCAGCAACATCTAGTGGCTTTCCACCAGCCCGGCCACTTTGATGTTAATGATTAAGTAACTTCTATTGGCTTTCCACAAACCTGGTTGCTTTGATATTAATTATTTGATAGAAATTGACATCAATTATTCAGTTGGAGAATTAAAGGCCAAAAAATCAAAGTAAAAGCTGCTATTCATACAAAGCTAGGAACTCCAATAAAATGGAAGTCAAAATGAATATTTGAAAAAATTCTTTAAATGCTAACCAGGAAAAAAAGGGCTAATACTGATAGAATGTAAGTGCAAAACCATAAAGTTATAAAATAACCTTGAAATGGCATTTCATTCAACCCCCCAAATTATATAGTTGCAAGTGGAATTTTCAGACTCATGGGAACTGAATACAATGGACTGAAACACAAAGGAAACCGACCCTCTGATGGCTTGTTTGGAGTTGTGAAAAGACAGAGTGGCTTAAAAGACAGGCAAGGTGTAGTCTTCGGGCTGACCAGTGCATTTTGAGACCAAAATCTTCAGGGTAGACTAGTCTGGAGGTTTGAAACTAGAAAAAGACTATGAAACTAGGAGAAAAGAAAATGGGTGTGTATTCAGCAGGAAGGACTTTACAGAAGGGCCTAGGGTCACCATCCATCATGTGTGCTGACCTCCCGTTAGTAAATCATGGTCAACCTTGGCTCCACCGCAGGATCCAGAGCAATTTTAACAGTCAGTAAACCAGAGGACTATCCTTCATTCCAATTCTCCTGTTCCACTGTTCTCTGTTTCAAAACTTTTCTTCATTATTTATCCTTAACCTTCAAGTCCAGACCTCAGCTGTGTTCTTAGTACAGTAGCATCTTGAACATTCATCAGATCCTAACAATTGAAGCTATTCCTTCTTCTACGACCTTCACCATATCCCAAGATACAGTCCTTTAAAAATGCAATCGATCAGATCTATGTGTTCTAAAAATACCAAGAGACTGCTTCCTGAACTACTATGCACTTAGCACCTTTCCTTAATTATTTTCCTCTATGGTTAATGTGCTTCTGGAAGGGAAAAAAAATGATAGCGATGACATTATTTTGTGCCTCACAAACTTACTTGATCATGTAGCCAATATTCCCACAAAATATAATTTCAGATATACATAATTCCAGATTGCAGATATTTTCTTTACATTCCTCTTTCTTGGTTTTTCTGTCATTAGCTTCTTTGCTAGATTCTGCAAGAGCTGCTTTCAGTTTGAACAGACTTTCTCCATTTACATCTTCAATGTCTTTCTACATCTGCCATCTCAAGTTTCCAATTTTTTTCTAAGCATGTGTATGATTTTTCAGACATTTCTACCATTGTAAATATTTCAATTATATCACAGTGCAAATGGCATTAAGGTACTTAGTTCGATGTGGCAGTTTCCTGCTATGATTTTTTAATAACTCTGGAAGAAACCAAACCTGTTCTTCATAGTTGTATCATTTTGGGGTTCCATAGTGTTTTCTTAGCACATTTTGAGAAGTAAATTAGGCTCGTAGGCAAAGACTTCAAATACTTACTATTAGCTCACACTACTCTTTTCTACCCCAAGTTATATCCTGATCCTCAGTGTATCATCTTTGTTGAATGTACTGTCTTTGTTTCTTTTCTCATTGCTAAGTCAAAAATACACAACATCCAAAATTAAAGGAGGAAAGTTATTTATTTATTTATTTATTTATGGTATTTTCTAGGGAAGGGTCTACAGGGTATTCAGCGTCTCACTGCTAGATCAGACTCATAGTGATCTGCTTGTTTACAGCCTCCCAAGAGCTGGGATCACAGGTGTGCGCCACCATGCCCAGTTTCAGTTGCCCTCTCAGTGTACCCCAGGGGCAGGGCCAGTACTGCAGGCCCAGGAATTGAACCCTTGGCCCCTGTGCCTGCACTTTAATCTGCTGAGCTATTTGGCCAGCCCTTGTTAAGTTATTTTTACCTCACAGTTTATGGGGTTTTCAATCAATAATTACCTGGTTTTAAGATAAGGTATCTTGGCAGAAGGGTGTTGCAAGGGAGACAACGTTCATAGCAGGAAGAGACAGTAAAACAAGCAAGGAGCTATGACTGATTCTTGTTGTCCCTTTTATCTTATTCAGGCTACTCAGGGAGGGTAGCACTGAATCCCTTAATCCTGGTACCCTTGAGCCTAGAACTGCACCAAGAGTCAATTCCAGTGTCAACACTTTAGATCCAGTCACATCTGTGAAAGCCCTACCTGTGCCATGAGGCTTTGGAGGGACACGGACACCTGGACACAAACTATAACATTCTGTCCCTGGTCACGCAAAGACTTATGCATATCCTTATGCAAAAAAAATTTAGTCCATCTCCAAAAGTTGCCAAAGTCCTAATAGTTTCTGGATTGCTTAAAAGTCCAAGCTCAAAGTCTCCCATGAGATCTAAGTCAAATGTTGAGCTGAATGCCCCAGTAAAAATGAAAAGAAAGTTAAACATTGCCAGGATTCAAATGTATAAGATAGACATTTATATCAAAAAATATAAACTTGGAGATGGCATGGAATGGGGACAATGCAAGGCCAAAATCCATCAGGGCAAATATTAAATCTCACAGTTCCACTTCCACCATTCCCAGCAAATTTGCCAAGTTGTAGACTGTAAAAGACTTAAGTAGTTCTGCTTCTACAGTACTTCTTGTGGTGGTAGCTCCTACAGCTTCTCTCTGGCTGCTTCTCTTCCTTCTTTGCAATTTTCCCCAGATATTCCATGTACCTGGTTTTTCTAAACATCTGGAATCTCCACTACAACTTTGGCTTCACGCACATAGTTTCATATCGCCCTCTTGGGGACACATACTGCCTGACCTCCTAGGGCTTCTTCTGAATTAGAAGGGTAGAAGCTGTTCTGACCCCACAACTCTTGCATTCTGCATGTACCTAAAACCAACACCACATAGATGATGGCAAGGTCAGCCATTGGGCAGAGTACTAGACAGGCATCCTTCTCATTTGACTGTAGGAGTTCAGTTCCTGTGAACCAAATCCCAAAGAACAGCTTCCCTAGGCTTCTGCCATTTTGGAACATTGTGGTACAGTGCGCTCTTCTCAAAGCACTCTTTCCCCTTTTCAACTCTAAGGCTACAGAGGCTGGAGGAGTCTTAATTTTTTTTATGTCTGCAGGCCATCTCTTTCTGCTGTCTTCTTCTTAAATATCTAGCTTTCTCTTGCTAGCCCCTTTTCACTGACCAACATCTCCTTTCTGTCATCTTTGAAGGATATCTCATTTTAAAGCTAGTTCCTACCTTTACTGGAATCATCTTTCCTGCCAAACTCGAAATGTTTTAAATCATTCTGCTGGACTTTTTTGATCATAATTCTCAACATAAACCTGGCTAAAAGCCTTTAATAGTAGGCATAGCACTGCCCAATGTGAGACTGTCTAGAAATTCCTTCTACAAGATTAATGAGGCCACAGCTTTTAGGATTTGGACACTATCAAAATGCAGATGAACTTTCAGCCATGCCAGAAGATACTTCATGTGCAATGCAACAACCAGTGCAGTCCTTCTTCCCAGGAGAAACTCCCTCAGCCTGGTCTTTAACAGCAGGATTTCTGGCAGCATCCTGGTCTTCTGAGCTCTGACAAGAATCCCTGTACAGAACAGTCTAAGGCAGTCCAGCTTTACTTGCCCAGGAGGCATCACCAAACCTTTCAGAACTCTTCCCACAAGCCAGCTCTAAAGGCTCCTACATGATGTGATCAGGCACAGGCACCAGCAATGACCCCACTTCTTTTGCACCAAATTCTGTTTTAGTTACTTTTTTCCTTGCTGTGACAAAATACCTAACAACCAAAAGTAAAGTGGGAAAGGTTTAGTTAGCTCTGAGTTTTAGAGGTTGCAGCGCATCATTGGCTGACCCCCATATAGGGCGGCTTGGAAAAGAGGCACTGCCTAGGACAGACAGCTTGTGACATGCAGATGGGAGCTTCTATAATACCTTTCTGTCCCTTTTAGCATACCCAGGCTACCCACGGGAGGCAGCACTCACACCCTCAATCCTAGTGCCCTTCAGACTAGCACTGCACCAGGAATCAGCTCCACAGCCACACACTCACCACCACTGGAACTTCCACTAATCTGAAATTGTGTGGAGTCCTGCTGCTCACTAATTTACCTGGAGACTCTTTCCTGAACCAAAGGTACCCAGAGTATGGCTTCCAAGTAATCTCTAAAACTCTGTGGTGATACAATTCTCTTCTTTTAAACTGATATACAAGGGAAGCTCTGTTTTCAATCACAACTCGTGAAATTACTTAGCATCATCCTATAGGTAAAACAACTTGGGTTACCTACTGATATTGTTTCTTTTTCATAGTCCCATCTTGTAGTAATGACAGCAATATGTATAGTTTTGGAGTTTATAATGCAATCATTTTTAATTTCCAGAACTCTATGAGTATTTTGAATAGAGGCAATAACATATATCTATGAATTATGATCAAAAATTATCATGAAAGCTTAAATTTTTAAAAATTATATGCAGCAAAAGACACACTGCCATTAATTCTTCTCAAAGTAATCTCTCGCATATGAAACACACTTGCTTTATTTTTTAAATTATTTTATTTTCTAGCTGTTAATTGGTATATTTCTCCCCTTGACTATATAGCTGATACCTGTGAATGAAGCAACTGCACTGAAGAAAGCAATGTGTAATGGTAGAGTCATGCTTGGAATGCCTGTCATTCTGGTCTTCTAATTATGTACTGCTTGTCATGACACACCAATTATGGTCATACTGTCTCTGAAGTAATGGTTTGTTTAAAAATAAAGGTAATAAATGAAAACAGACCAAAAAAAAAGTCACAGGATTGTCCTGCTACAAGGCTATATATTGTTAGATTTCTAAATTTATGTGTAAAAAATGTAAATTCTTATTTTTTTAAAATTTTTTTACCTTTTTAATCCTTTTCTTCATATTCTGGAGGGACTCGAAGTTTAACATATCAATACTTGATAGAAAATACCTGTTCCATGTTATGTTTAAGATGTTTGATATTCAGATAGATAGTGAGGTTAAGCTCAACTGCCTATGTTATAGGGTGATAATATCATTAAGCTTCTTATCTGGAGAGTTAAAAATTTAAGTTTGCACACCAAAAATTAAAGAAAAAGAAGGGCTACAAGGACAGCCAACATTTTGGCCTTAGCCTTTCAAGGTTAATGAGGACTCAGGAAATAGAAGAACCTGTACTGTATCATCCTGTAAGTCAATTGTGTCCCAAATTTTTTAATCAAGGAGATTTTAGGGCCCAAAAGGGAAAATGATGGATGATGTAGAGTGTGCCTAAAGAGAGGCACATGGAGAAAAAACATTCTCTCAAGCTTTCACAGAGAGCAAATTGGTCAAGCAATGGCCGTGACTCATCCACATGGCTGACACTGACAAAGGATCTACAAACTGAGGTACAGGGTTTCAAGTTAAATCCTGAAGGGATTTGACTGACCTTATCAGATACAAAAGTTGCATTTCTTGTCACATAAGTCTTGCTCTTTCTTGGTCTTAACCATCCAGCAGAAAAGAATGAAAATGAAGTATAAAAAGTAAAGCCATATTAATATGCTGAGCTGTAAAATACCCAAGTCAACAACTTCGGACATTGACAGTCTTATGGAAAACTCACTACTATTATGGACTGTTGGACTATAATGGGGTATTTTGCTGAATTCATGTACCTACAGTATTTAAATGACAATGGAATGCCCTTCTCTGACAAAACTAACCAAAAAAGGGGGATACAAATGAGTGACCATTTTGTATCTGTATACTCAAAATAGTAGGATAT
>NW_004524748.1:2412156-2418294 GCF_000260255.1 Octodon degus
TGTTGCTTAGTATTCACCATCCTTGGGATGTCTTTGCTAACCTAAATTATTTAGTTGTGCAATAGGATATTCTTATCATTATTTTCAAAAGTATTTATTTATTTATATTTGGTACATGGTCTCACTATGCAGGTAAGTCTTATAGTGATTGTACTGTGTCAGCTTCCCCAGGGCTGGGATTACAGGCATGTACCACCATGTCCACTTTTGCGGCCAGCACAGCACACCCTGGATTCCAGGGCCAGCATATCATGCAGTATTAGAATCAAACCTGGGTCCTTATGCTTGCCGGGCAGGCACTGAACCCACTGAGCTATGTCTCCAGCCCTCACTTGTCTTATTATTTTAGCTATGTCTGAGGCAGTTCTAGAAGTCCTCCTTCACAAGTGTTTTAAGTTGGCTGCTTACATGTCCTGAATTCATTCAAAATACTTAACTTCTTGATGATATTGACGTTGGAGAAGAGCTTGAAGTCATGTGGTACCAGGCAGGGGCATGGACCTGGCAGATGAAGACATGCCATCGTGTTTGTGGGAACCTGTATTTTTTTTTTTTTTGAATAGCACTCAGTAGTAGCATTAAACATATGTATTTTCTATCATTCCCATGGAGACCCTCACAAAAGACTTTTCCAGAACAGCATCATAAAGTGGCAAGAGTTACATAATAATTCTGTGTGAAGGAAGGGGGAATGTTGTGAAGGGGAAAATGCAATTTATCTTTTACAATAATAATTACACATACCATTTTTTTTTTGAGAACCGGGGATTGAACTCAGGCCCTTGCGCTTGCCAAGAGCTTATTCTACTGAGCTATCTCCCCAGCCCCCATATTTTTGATTAGCCCTTATAGGTCTTCTTCACTGTGAACACTGTTTAGAAAATAAACATATTTGGAAAGTTTATTTATTCATATTTTCAGGGAAGGACTCAGATGCAACCTCTTTCTCCCACTTTGAACACTCTTCCTTCAAGTAGGAGTGCCTCTTCCGAACTCCCAGCTTATCTTACTCTCATTGGGCACAAGTGCACACATGTGCACATGCACACACATACACACACACACACATACACATACACACACACATGCACGCACACTCTCTCTCTCTCCTCTCCACATACACACATGTATATTTTTTCCGTATCATGTACAACAAAGGGCACAGGTGTATGTAAATCATACATACATACATACATACATACATACATATATATATATACACACATATATATATATACACATATACATACACACATATATATGTATGTATCCACATATATCAGATATTGGATACTTTCATATCATTGCTATTGGATCAAAGATCTGAATTTTTCTATTAGACTGTAACTAGTTTTAAGCACAATGAATCCACAGTATTTTCTTTCAAGTTAAGCAATTTTCCAGTCATTTATGAAAGAAACATTGTATTTTTCCAAACTGTAACTTATGCAACATTATTTCTATGTGTGATTCCTGAGTATGTGATGAAAAAGACTAACATACAATGTTAGAAATAACAGTCATAGGTCTTTTTACATCCATTAATTTTCCATATCACAGTCTAATAAGAGTAATTTTTTTTTTTTTTTCGGCACCGGGGATTGAACTCAGGCCCTTGCGCTTGCCAGGGAAGCGCTTATTCTACTGAGCCATCTCCCCGGCCCAAGAGTAATTTTTAAAATTCTGCTTAAAGGGCTGGGGAAATAGCTCAGTGGCATAAGTGCCTGCCTCGCAAGTGCAACATCTGGAGTTCAATTCCCAGTACCACAAAAAACAATTGCTAAAAATTCTGCCTTAAATCCTGGATGTGGCAGAGCACATAATCTGAGCCTATACCCTTCCTTACTTCAGTTTCTGTCTTGTTTTCCACTCTACTCAGAGCCAGGCACAAAGGAACAATAATTATTGAAACATTTTAATAAAATTTGAGTATCAAAATTGTTGAGAAATATTTTTATTTTATTTGTAAATGTTTTGAACTTATTTGATATCCAATTTGCCCCTTCCCTCAAGCTTTCTATCTTTTAAAAGTATGTGTTACCTCATGGAGAATACTGCTTTTCTCTGCTACATTATTTTTCTTCTGTAGACCTGAAAGAATCCTTTCCAGCTGTCTAGCTACATGTTAGGGATGTTATGAACAATATCAAGTTCAGATTTTAAGGTGCTTAGGACTTCTTTGGATGATAGATGCTACCAAGTATTATTTACCCTTTCTGGTGGGGTTGCATTTTGAGTGGGAATGCATCAATGAAAGTCCCTAGAGGGAGAAGCACACTAATGGTTCAAATGAGACGTGAAAGCCTTCAGATAAGCTAATTTAAGGCAATGCTCCAGAGTGAAAAAGAAATTTTAAGTGCATTGAGTAATGCCAACCATCACAAAAGAGCAACCTCGTATTTACATAAAATATAATTTTGAAGTGGATTTTCTGGAAGTCTGTGTAACACATAATTATACCAGGTGATAGGCAGGGGCTGGAATCAATACACGCACCACCACGACATAAGGAAGAATCACACACCAAAATGACTGTCATAGTAACCTCATGCAGTTCCTAAAATAAATTCAGAAGCAATTAAAACTTTAGAAAACACTTCAATTTATAATTAATAAGATGTAAAATCTAGTCCTGTATTAATGTTCATGCAGAAGCTACAGGATGTGGAGTGAGTGTAACCTCTCTTCAGTCTGCAAGGTCACTTTGGGCCTCAGTTCTTTACCAAATATCAAGCACAAAAACCTGGAGCTGAATAAATGTGTGTGAATGAATCAACAAAGTCTACAACTGTCAATATGTTCAATTTCATATAATCAAGTAAACTTTGGTATTAGTGTCTCAAAGGAAGAGGTTCAGCCCCTGGTAAGAAAACTAAACATCAGTTATATTCTCCTTCAGGACTCTCAATTCCTAAAACTGAACAGAATCTGGAAAAGCATTTCCTGATTGCTCCTGAGGGACAGTCATGTGCTGCACCTCTCAATCCTCTCTGGGTGTCACAAGGCAAAAATGTTTTTGGAAGCTACAGTTTGGGTCTTGCATATCACCTAAGCACCTATGATTCCCAGGATGGTGGAGGAAACACAAGACTGGATGGACTGGGAGGTCCATGGAAACAGGCCCTCCCAGGAGATGCGAGGACCCCAGTTCCTGTGCCCGCTGCAATCTATCACTGAGGTGCACAGCTTTTCTCTGGCAAGGTCCACTCTCATTTTAAGTTGCTTCTCCCCATGTCTAACAGCAATGGGGTCAAGAAACAGGCTGGATGCTCTGATCCTAAATATTGTTTTCTTTCTTTCTTTCTTTCTTTCTTTCTTTCTTTCTTTCTTTCTTTCTTTCATGAATTTAGAACAGGGTATACAGGGTGTACAGGGTCTCACTATGTAGATCAGACTCGTAGTAATTCTCCTGCTTTCAGCCTCCCAAGTGCTGGGATTACAGGTGCATGCCACCATGCTCAGTTTCAATCACCATCTCATTGAACCCCAGGGGCTGGGCCTGCACAGCACACTGGGGATTGAACTCTGGCTGCTGCTCTCTGATGAAGCAAGCACTTTAGTATGCTGAGCTATCTGGCCAGCCCTGTTTTTTTTTCTTCTTAAGTTTAACATTTCATGCATTTGTTATATCAAGAAAAGTCTGGCTAACAGGAGCAGAATGACATCAAGAAGCAAGGCCACTTCTGTGAATATACCTCATGGTATTGTGAAGCCTCTGAAGTTGGTTTATGAGAGAATTCTAGACAAGTTTGGAGGGGTGGTTAGAGAATGCTTTGAGCAGGGACTGTTGGCAGTTCTGGTAGGAGCTGAGAAGAGCAGAAAGCTTAAGTGAATGTGAATAATAAAGGTGATGCTGGAGTTTTCAGGGAGAATTGAGGGCTGTATAGACTGGACCACAGACGGCCACTTGTGCACTATTGCGAAGAACTGGGCTGTGCTTTGTTGATGGCTGGCCACAATGGGAGAGGCTCATTACAAAGGAGCTGGGCTAGTTGGGTGGAGGAAACTTCCTGACACCAAACACTCAGGCAAAGGCAAGGAATATCACTGACTACGTTTAATAAACGTACTATGAGAAGCAACAGCGAACAAGAGCAGACTGGAGAGAATTGAAAAACCGGCACCAGGACAACATCATGGGTACATCTCAGGCAGGTTTAAAACCAAAACAATCATAGACTCGGCAGTGAAGAAATGCAAATTTGTGTTACAAGATTTCCAGAGTCTGTTTAGCAGAAAGCCCTGGTGTGGTTTGGCCTACATCAAGGGTTGCACATTCCTACTCTCAGCCACCAAGGCCCTTGGCCATGATACTACCAAGAACAAGAAATACAGTACACAGTTATGTTCAGGGGCAACCTACGATTTCTTTTCTTTTCTCTTTGTTTTTTAGGGAAGGGTTTACAGGGTGTTCAGGGTCTGACTCCTAGATCAGACTCGTAGTGATCCACCTGTTTACAGCCTCCCAAGAGCTGAGATTACAAGCCCATGCCACCACACCCAATCTCAACTGCTGTCTCACTGCACGCCAGGGATGGGGCCAGCAAAGCAGGCCTGGAGATCAAACCCCCAGTCCCCTAGATTTCTTTATAGCAGGAAAATTATCATGAGAATTCAACCTCAATAGCAGGGAACTCACTGGTGAAGTTCCTGGCAGGTACAACCCTATCCCAGGAATGATATTACATCCTAGAACAGAATATTGCCTAACTGTATAGGCTGCAGGCAGCCTTAAAATTTATTATCAGAAACTTATGCACTATAGAGATTTCCTTTGTAATCAAGATCATAGTTTCTAATTACTGCTCATATTTAATGACTATTTTCTACATTAGAAAGGAAACATTGTAAGGGTAGTGATCACAGTCTTCCTGTTTTTATTTAACTTATCCACTGATTCATGTTTACTGCTTAACATGGTACTTACATGAATTTTATAAAAAAACTACAGCATATAGTCATCAAATATTTATAAGTTCCATAATTTGAGAGGTAAAAATTTTACTTAAAATTAAATTTATATTATTTTATTCTTTATACATACAGTTAGCATATTTAAAATGTATCCGGCTATTTAAGTACATAGACTAGAATAATGATATGATTATTTTAGGGTCCATAGACCAAGATTAAACATAAAATTTAAAAGACATACTGTTTTAATTCATTTTGCCACCCTTGGTTCAGACATAATTTTGAGAATTGTGTAATATGTGTGTGTTGAAAATATATAAAGCAGCAGAGTTTTACAGAACAGCCTACACCAGCGGCACGATGAATGTCAGACTTAAGACATGAAGATGCAGTTCACACATTTATCATCTGGAAACTTCCTGAGATTATTAACTGCCTTGCTGAGGAGTCGGGACATCCTCCCACCCCAGAAGAGGACTCGAAGTGTATCTGTCTCACGTTCCTCTAGATGCTCTTTGCCAAATCTCAGAAGATGTTATTTCATATCCAGCAGAAGAAAGCTGACACTATTGTTCTTTTCTTGCCAACTATTGGAAAATTTAATTAAATAGACATTTGCCTTCAAGAAGGCAATGTTGAAAACTAAATAAACTTTATCCTTTTAACCTTATTGACTGACCAAAGTAACATGAAAACATCAATACTTCTCTGCAATGAGAACCCAAATTGGATGGACTTTGTCTCTGTTGAGGATGTGAATACAAATGGAGGTGGCAGAGTCAGACTTAAAATCAAATTACTCTGATGTGACAGCTTAATCGTAGACTTAACATAATCTTTACTCTACCACTTTGAAGCTTCTTGGTGATTTAATAACACTGATTTAGGGGCCTAATATTGCGATATGTTGCCATGCCTCTTACAACTATGGGATGGTATATGTTCATTTGCCTATCACACACAAAAAAATAAAAAATAGAATAAATGACCTAGAGCTAATTCCTCTGCAGCTTTAGAAAGGTGAACATGACCATTTAAAGGCTATATTGATTGCTTTATGTAAGAAAATAAATAAATAGCATTAATGAGTTAAAGCACCATAGAGAACAGCAAGAAAGAAAATGATACACTTTCTGTTATAATCCCAATTACTGATTCTCACTTTTATGGAAGCTGAGCTTATTCAGCTACACAAAGCTAAGAAAAAAAGGAAAAAGCATAACC
>NW_004524748.1:2419329-2422847 GCF_000260255.1 Octodon degus
CCTGGCAAGCTCAAGGACCTGAGTTCAATCCCTGATTCCGCAAAATAAATAAATAAATAAATAAATAAATAAATAAATAAATAAATTGTAAATATCCAATCAACAAAAACATCTTCCAGCCTTCCTGCCACTACAAATATTGGTCCATATGCATAACATCTCTCATTTTATTTTCTTTCTTTTGTTTCTAATGTATGCGTTATAGGGTCTCACTATGCAGTTCAGATTCGCAGTGATCCTCCAGTTTTCAGTCTCCCTAGTGCTGGGGTTACAGACATGCACTACCATGCCCAGAGTTGGTGGCAGGCTCAGTGCGCTTGAGGGTGGGGTCAGTGCAGCCTGTGGAGCCAGGGATGGAACCCATTCCCTGTACTTGCCTCAACAGGCACTTAGTCAGCTGAGCTATCTCACAAGCACAACATCTCTCATTTTCTATGTAGTGTGAAGTTATTTTGATTCAGTTAAACATTTTGATTAAGTTCCTGCCCAGAACAGAAGTGAGATATTCCAATATTCATTTAATGAAAATTCCAAATTGCTTTACTGTATAAACACATACTACACACACTTCAAATCTTAGTAAAGTCTAACAGCATTAATAGTATTTAGTCACTTTGGTAAGAAATTAAATATTACTTGGCTTTCGCCTATAGCTTGAGCCATTAACTGCCTTTCTGAAGCAAGTTATCTTGTCTCAAGTGGTAATTGCCCTCTAGTTTGAAAAATAAAACAAGGCAAACAACTCTTAGCAGACCAAAAGCGATATCACTGATTTAAATACCATTCAGCTTATCACACATGAAGGAAAACAATAATTTTCACCAATAGAGGAATAAGGGAGCAATTTGTGCATTAAATTATGAACTAAAATGAGGTCCTAAAAAGATTCAATAAAATTATACGAGGCAGCTAAAGGGAACTTCAAAATATACTATATAATCTTTCAATATTAGGAATTTATTTTGGTGGTAAGACCTCTATTAAACTTTAGTTTCTTTTTCATAGATACCTTTGCAGTATTTTCATTATATACTTTTTGTTTATGTAATTAGAAAGACATTCTACTGCAGAGGCAAACAGTGAATGCCTAGGATTCTATTTACTCCATCAGTCTTAAATCAGCCGTGGACCACCCACGCCTTCTGAGACACAACATGACCATTGTGAAAATGATGACTGATAATCAGGTACATAATCAAGTATAAAATTAAAATCCTAAGTTGTTTTTTTTTTCCCCCTGGAACCGGGGATTGAACTCAGGCCTTGCGCTTGCCAGGGAAGTGCTTATTCCACTGAGTCATCTCCCCAGTCCCCAAATCCTAAGTTTTATATGTATTTCCTACTTTTTTTTTTTGATACAGGGTCTTACTGTGCAGCTTGAACCCATAGTGATCCTACTGTCTCAGTGTCTGCCTCCCTAGTACTGGAATTACAGGTGTGAGCCACCACACCTGGTTTTGGAGACAGCACAGCATACCCAGGGCTTCGGGACTGGCACACATGAGGCACTGGGGATTGAACTGGAGACCTTGCACTTACTAGCACAGGTGCTTATGCTACCAAGCTATCTCTGCAGTCCCTACAAATGCATTCTTGTTGAAGCACAAATTTGTAGTAAAGAAGAAGGAACGTGTGGTAGGCTGAATAAGAGCCACGCCCTCTACAAAGATTTTGAAACATGGTCCCTATATCTGGCGAATGTTTTATCTGTCAGAGCAAAGGGGTTTTCCTGTGAGATTAATTTTATTTACAGTAGGGAGATGACCCTGAATTATACAGGTGGGGTCACTCTAATCCTAAGGACTTTTACGGAACGGCAGCCAGAAGGCCAATGCAGAGAAGTGATGGGACGGCCGAAGCACATACTGCAGTGATGCGCTTTGAAGATGCAGGGAGCAGCTAGGGTCAAAGCACATGGGTGAATATGGGGAGAAGAAAGAAGAAGGTGGAAAAGAGACTTTTCTTGAAGTCCCCCACAGGATCACTGCCACATCAGCACACAGATTCCCACTGCTCTGACTCTAAATGAATATGCTTGGATGAAGTTACCACACGAGTGGCAATCTACGTCACAGCATCAGAAAAGTATTCAGTGTAGAGGCTTAACAGTTGTTGACAGCTGCAAAACTGCATGGACGAAAAGCTGTGCAGGGCAGAAGTGATGGTGGCTTCTCCACTCACATCTGCACTCTGCCGCCTCAGTTGTTTCTACCACTAGGTTCCAAACCACGATCACTATTGTCCTCCAAGGAAAACTCTTGAAATCAGGTTAGCTTCAGCACACAGAATTCCATACCTGCTGGGCAACAAGTCTCCAGGCAGCAACACAATTTCCAAAAAACAGGTGGTGGTTAATCATGTCAATTCTCTGGCAACAAGAGTATTTATATCCGCTTTCTTTAGCAGAACAAAAGGAGCAAAACCCAAATCAAAGGGCAATAGATTCAAATACTTAATACGTAGAGGTACTTGGATAAGCTACTCAATATATAATCTCATGTTCCTTAATTATATAACACAAATCATATCACCTAACTCAACAGATTGCTGTAAGAATACAATGATGCCATACATAAGGAGGGGGTATGCTGGGAGGGAAGAGGAATAAAAAGAATTAAAATCTGAATGCACAGGTAGCTTCTCCCCAGGATGAGTAGTCACAGTGGACTGCAAACATCTATGAACAAAAAGATTAAAAAAAAATTTGACTGCACTTCAGGTCTATGGTACTTGCTGAGCACATAGCATTTACTATTAGCTCTTAATGTTCTCTAGCAATTTCTCATCTTCCTTTTTGATTATGACAAAGAGGAAGAAATCAAGCAAAGAAGTCATGGTCTATTTTTATTAAGCACCCCAGAATATTCCTTCGCAATCGGTTATTTGCTGAGCTGTCAGCTTCTAAGTGATTCCAGCTTCCACTCCAATCAGAAAATGAGCTGCTAAATGTTTAATGATTAATTTGCATCTAATAGTTACCTAGCAACCATTACTACTATAAAATTAGATCTGAGTTTCTGTGAAATTCTACTATCTATTTAAAGGATTTAAAGGTAAATACTAGTCAATGTCAGAAATTTAACTCTTAAAAAAATCCAGATAAAACATCACAGGAATTTAAATCAAAACTATATAACAATTTTGATAGCTTGATATTCAGAATTCTGTGATTCCATTTTTTTTCTTTTCAACAACTAACTGAATATCCACAATGTCTGGAAGACTTTAAAATAATTAAAATAAGCTTTCTTTAATACTCATTATTTCTGTGAATAGTCAAAATAGGTTTAAATGCTTAAAGAAACAAATCACTTTTCTAAAATACTGAATTCATTTGGCTATTTCTGGTAAACAATAGAGACTATTCATCTCTAATATCCACCAAAGAGAAAAAAAATAGGTCTGCTTTTTTAAGTTAGAAAGAAGAAGAAGAAAGGAAGGAGAGGAAGGGAAGAAACAGAGAGAAGGGAAGGAGGGAGGCAGACAGCAAATGAGATGAAAAGGAAGAGTAAACATGG
>NW_004524748.1:2425242-2454261 GCF_000260255.1 Octodon degus
CTAGTGGTAGTGGTGATCTGAAATAAAAATGCAGAATTAAGGCGGAAATCTGGTCTGTGAAATTGCACCAATACTCAAGGGAACTAGAAATAACTGTAGCTTTACCACGCCCGGAGCTCCTCCGATCTTGGGGTAAGTTAGCAGCATTACACAACTTCAAGCCTCCAGGAACAATGGTGGTGATTGACAGAGAACACTGGAAATGAGTGGGATGAAATGGGCATGTTATGTGGGCTGAGATATTCTAAATGTTTCCAATGAGGCCTCACTGTACAAAGAGATTTTACATACATTTGCATTTCAATTTTGACCAAAACTCTGCAAATTGACAATTATCCCCTTACTTTTTCTCTGTGAAAAGTCACTCACAGAGCAGTAAAACAAATGAACACAAAAACAAAGCTCGTTATCTGGGAAAGCCCAAATGTAAATTCAAGTCTATCTGATTCTAAGGCTTTCACACCAACCACAAAGTTACACACACTAACACTTGCAGGAACAAGACAGGAAACGTGGTAGATTCTGACAAACAGGCAATGTAAAACTATAATTATGTCTTTGCCATAAAGGTTTATGCAGGAAACAGCTCTTTCTTTTTTCCTGTTATCACCTGCTGCATTCATTTCATTCATCTGGACCAAGCACATCGCATTCCTAGATTAAAGGAGGAAAGGCTTACTCAGCCGCAGGTTCAGAGCCCACGAGCTGCTGGCTCCAAGGCATAGTCAGCACAGAGAAAGGGCACAGACAGACCCAGCTGCAAACTCTGTGACAGCTGGGAGACAGAGCACAGGGAAGAGCTGAAAAGGAAGGGACCACAGCCTGGCATAGTCACCAAGGCCACACCCCACCTCCTTCCACAGGCCCACTTACAGGTAGGTCACTCAGCCATAAACTCGTTGGAGCCTTTCCCTATCTGTGAGGCCCCCACACTCACTGTCCAAGCACCTCTCCTGGAGGACCTTCATTTCATCAAGCTGAATCCAGATCAACAACTGTACCCACTCTTCTACCCTCCCCAACTTCTGTGCAAGGTGAACCACTTAAACAATTACCATAAGAAATGCATGTGTTATATATAGTGTTGTAAACTCAGTGATACTGAGTTTCTCAGCGTTCAATTCTACATTGGTCTGATATAAAGGACAATAGAATAATGAATATATCATGGGTTCTTGGAATTTAAGAACAAGTCATTTTATGGAATTTGGACTATGTAGGGTATTTTCAAAGTAACCAAGTTTCCTTTAAGTCTTGCTAAAACTGTCAATAAATGCACAGTAGATGTGGAAATGAATAAGTACAATCTTAATGAAAGGACTCAAAGTGAGATATTATGAGAAATTCTTATCTGTTAAAAGATAAAATTTAATTGGGAAGTCACTATGTTTATTTATCTCATTAATTTAGGTCACATTTTCATAGCTGGGCCATTTTACCTATTTACTATTTTTGTGGCCTCATATAAATAGCAAACAAGCATAAGGTAGTAACATTGATTTTATCTAATAACTAACTTGATTGGGTGTGTGTTATGGTTTGTGTCTAGTTGTCCCCCCAAAGCCTCATGCAGTCATGGGCCAGGGACTTCTAGAGTTTGTGATTAACTCATTATCCACTGGGATTATGGGTGATCTAAGGCTGGGATTATGGGTCTTAGTACTGCTGGGATTATGAGTATGTGTACTTCCCTCAGTCTGGGACAGAGAGCCTCAATGTAATATAAGAGAGACAGACTTCCTCTCTCGGTTGCCATTGTTGTTCTGCCGCCATAAAGTGGATGTTCTTTGTCCTGTGACGCTGTGCCTTGGAGCCAACTGCATGTGGACTGAAACCTCCAGTAGCTATGAGCTAAATAAACCTTTCCTTCCTGCATTTTGGGTGTTGGGTATTTGTCCCAGCAATGAGAGAAGAGTAACTGAGACAGTGTGCCTTGGTTTTAAAACAGTCAAAGAAAATTAATATAGCTTTTCCCTATGATAACATAGTTTGCATCTTACTTTTTTGCATCTTATTTTTTGCATCTTATTTTGCATCTACTCAGTCAATGAGTGAAAAGGTATATTTATATTTTAAGACTAGTGTATCAGGAATCTATGATAATTTTTATTCAGAAAGCAAAGCTATGTGTCTATAGTTCCATATCCTAAGTAGGCATATTTTTTCTGTATATCTAATATTTTAAAAGAAAATGTAATATTACCCTTTAGTTTTCCATTATTTCCTTGATAAATGATAACAAATATCCTGGCTTCATATAACACACAGTAAGCCAAGCCCAGAATGGCTCTGGCACAGAAATCAAAAGGCTTTAGTTAAGGGTGTTTGCTCTGACACAAGTGAGAAGCCAGTTTCCCTAGCCTGGCCTCTGCTAGAGGCTGCCCACATTCCTGGGATTGCGGCCCCTTCCTCTGTCTGCAACGTGCCTTCCCGGCCTTCATCCCCACAGCTGAATCTCCTCTCTCCAAACTGAGCCTCCACTTCCTTTTTCTATTGGCCTGTGTGGCGAGGTTGGCCTTCCTGGATAATCAGGATACTTTTATCATGATGCAATTCAGTCATTTCTGAAAGGCTCCCACAAGCACGGACATGACAGGTTTCAGAGAATAGGACTTGGATTTCTTTGGGGGACTGTTTTTCTGGTTATCACACGTCAAATCTTACAGTATTCACGGGCATCCATGCTCTGCTGCTGTCATTTGAGAAATTCCTTAAAGTGTAAACAAGAACTTATACACATAAAATACATGTGCTCATTTTCATTACAAAGTACTCATTTTAATCAAGTTACATATTATATTCAAAATATGTGAATGATTTCCTAAATCGATTGAATGAGTTTTCTAGTTTCCTAAGGTTAACAACTGAAACAAAACAAATTAGCAGTGCTAATCTGTTGTACTGTATTGATTTTATATTCATTTGGGACTATTTTCTCTGGATGGGGAACTCCAAAGATCTCACGCTTGATGTCTGCTACAGGTGGAGGGCAGCTCTCCTGAAACGCTGCTTGCTTTGGATTGGGGATACTTACATGTCCATAATCAGAAGCTTGGGCTTGGAACAAGCTAGCTCACACAGGAAGCTCACGTGTGCTTGCAGCGCACCTCCCCTACGCAGCTGGGAGCTAAGTACAGCCATCAGGTTCTGTGTCTCAGCACAAGAGGCAAAGAGTGGTATCTTCCAGGCAGATCGGCATACCAAAAGTTTCAGGATTTTATACATTTACAATTTGAGACTTCTCAGATTAGGGTTGTTCAACCTGCATGGAATATTTTCAGCAACATATACTTTGCAGAGAAACTTACTTTCCTGTGTTTTCATTACTCATCTTCTTAAACACAGCATAAAGACAAAATAATTGAAGCTGATATATGTACATTTGCACTAGCCAATCTGAGCACTTTCTGAATATTTCTGAGTTAAGCATCAGTGTATAAACTATAATTTTACTGGTTTAAATAGTACAAAATAAGCATGGTTTAACTAGTCTTTTAAATTTTTAATTATTTCATAAAAGTTTTAGAACCTATGCCAAATAGTTTCCTTACTTTGGCAATCAGATTCATTTTTTACAGTTCTCAATTCATTTTATTTTCTTACCAATTAGCATCTAAGTATACATTTACATATTATTAATCTGCCATGAGTCTACTAAATCCTACACAGATGTTGACACTACGTGATGTTTATTTGTGGTCGATTTTCTTTCATGTTACAGTATTATAGTGCAATATTTTCTACAATATGTATTTTAAAGTAAATGTCACTGCATCCAATTTTGTGCTTCAAACATATTTAGATTTTCCATTAATCCTAGAAGCCACTGCTGCTTGTTCTCCGCGAGCCACAGTTTCAGCTGCTGAGTCAGTTTTCCAATCCTTCCTCTGTGTCCACAGGAAGGCGGCCACACTGTGCTTGTGTCAGGCAGCGGAACGGGCAGGCCTCTTCCACCTCGGCCTTCGAAGCTGCTCTTCTCTCTGCTCTGGACACTCTTCCCCGTGCTTTTCCCCTCATTCTTTCATCCTTGTTTTTCAGACTTCACATATGTTCTCTTGGGTGACTTCCTCACACATCAAGTCAGCCAGTTTCTTCATATTTCTGTTCCTCAGCAATATTTTCTTCTTGCACTTTACCATCAAGTCAATTATTTATGGTTTCAGGTCTTCATTACAGTCCTTATCCACATAGATTCCACCTAATATGCAGTGGGCATAGGCATAGTGGCTCCCAGCTGGCACTGTTCCACTTTGATGGAATTCTGGGGCTCTTACATCTGTGAGGACCAAGCCCCATAGCAACCGTCGCTAAGGTAGGTATCTTCAGAAGCCAGGAGCCACACTGAATGATGTAGTTTGAGTGAGGTACAGTACAATGACTACCGTAAACTGAAAACACAAAAGCACAGATGCCCTATGAAGGAGGCAGAGCCAACTCAGCTCGAGCCTATTTTGGCCCAAAGTACTGCAGGTGCAGTGCTGCTTTGTACTTCATATTAAACGTGACTCTTGGGTGTTTGGGACACCAGGAGCCCCTCCACAGCTGAACCTCACCCACCACCACTAGCCTGAGTGTCTGCTTTGAAGCCTACATGGGGTGCGATTCTTCCCCATCACACATACGTGCTCAGCCAGCCACACTCTCCTTCCTCTCCTCAGAAGCAGGGCTCCAAGAATGAACTTTGTATAGTCTTCACTTGCATGTAGAGCATTACAGAAATAAAATCACAGGGAACATTTTACAATTGCTTCATCTAAATGGAGTCCTTATAACTTTAGCTTATTTTGTTTTGTTTTCTTGAGACAGGGTCTCACTATGTAGTTCTGGCTGGTCTTGAATACACCATGTACCCATAGCTAGCCTCAAACTCACAGCGATCCTCCTGCCTCAGCCTAATGGTGCTGGGATTACAGGCATGGGCTACCACACTCAGCTGGTCCTCTAGATCTTGCTCTCGAGGATTAATGGATCGTATTTTTCTGGAGGCCTGCTCTCTCTCTCTCTCTCTCTCTCTCTCTCTCTCTCTCTCTCTCTCTCTCAAAATTGTTCATATTTTCCCAAGGACTATCTCTTCTTCATTTAACCACTGAAGCTGAATGGTTAAATAAATGTGTATGTTGCACATTTGCAAATCTATATTTTATCCATCAGATAATGCCTTTCAGAAACAGTTTGTTGTCTTTTCCACGTTCTACAGCATGGATGAAAGTCCGTGAATTCTGCCCTGTCCGTTTCAGAGTTCATTCTCAGTTCTTCTTGTTTTTTGTATTGAATGCCAACATCAACTTATTTTCTTTTATCCTCATTTACTGTCTTATGCCATCCTTTCTGCTAAAAATTACTGCCATTTTCTCCAAGAAGTCTGGTCCTTTGTTGAGATTTGTCCCTTGGGGTTATTTCTCTAGAAAAGCTTGCTGGAAGGTACCAGCCCACCCCAGGAAAGCACCCGCTGCCTTAGGGCAGCCTTCTTCTCTGTCCCTGGGAAATGTGCAAGGCTCAGTTGCTGTGCCAAACTAATAACATTGCATCTTGGGGGACCTTGAGATACATCTGCCTGAATTCACGGGCAGGGTCTTTTTTAGAGTATTCTATTCCTAGAGATTTGCTTTCTGCCTGATATGCAGTAGGTTCCCAAGAAGGGTTGATAAACAAAAGAAGACAAAGCTGGGAGGTTTCCCAACCAAGTGGTCTCCTTTAATTAAGAACATTTCCACGTACACATGAAATAGCCAGACAATGGTAAAGAGAGTTTAGGATCAGGATACCTAAGAAAGTATATTCCCATTTATGACAGAAATTTTTATGAATGTCTAATATTTTTGCATATCAGCCAATTTTAACTTAAATATTAATCATTGATTTATATTTGCAGCAGCTCTGTGGATTAGCTGTTAGGTATAAAATACTACATGGGAGCGAGAAATAATATTTGAGAGAGAATTATTTGGTGAGGGAGAGAAAGATTTGACGAAGGGGAAAGACACGTTTTGTCTTTTATAAATACTACTCTAAAGCAGAGAATTTATACAGCTGACACTCGCAGAGGAGTGCTACTTAAAGCAGGCAGGACACTGCGTAAAAGGGAGGTAGACAGAAGACTAGCATGAGAGAACTGGGTCCTTGTACAGTTTCTGAAGCCATAACAATTTAGAAGCCATTTTTCTTTTTCTGTATTTTAGGGAAGGGTCTACAGGATGGTTAGGATCTCACTACTAGGATGGACTCATAGTGATCCTCCTGATTACAGCCGCCCAAGTGCTGGGATTACAGGCGTGTGCCACTATGCTCAGTCTCAAATGCTGTCTCAGCACACCCCGGGACGGGGCTGGCACGGCAGGCCCAGGGATCGATCCTCCGGCCCCTGCACCTGCTTGCAGGCACTTTAATCCACTGAGCTGTTCGGCCAGCCCTTAGAAGCAATTTTTCCCCCATAATTTTATTGATAAACAAATAGTGACGAGACAGTTTCAAACCAAACTGGTAGGATAGTTTCAATAATTAACACATTGTATACATTCTTCCTAGTGGTTATTTGCTGTACAAGATGCAGACATGATATCCTATTTACAAACTCTATTAGAACAAATCCCTCTATTCATTAAGAAAATGTACATTCTCACAATTTTGAAACAGTAAAATTCACAAGGTTTTTATCTTTATAATAAATATTTCCTTTGAATTGTAAGGTCTTACTTCCACATAAATGTTTCATTTAGCAACCCAGAAAAAGGGACAAAATGCTGATGGAGAAGTCATTTGGCTATCTTTCCTTTTCTTCTCAATCATTCAGTGCATACTTAGTGTTTTCTGTATGTCTGAAACTGTTTCACTATTATTTTTTATATATTTATTTATTTATTGCAGTGCTGGGGATTGAACTCAGGACCTTGTGCTTGCCAGGCAAATGCTTATTTTGCTAAGCTATCTCCCCTGCCCCATCTGACACTGTTTTAAATGCAAAAAGTATGACACATTTTTCTCAGAGTTAAGACAAAAATAAAAATTAATAATTATTTGTAAATATTAATTTTCCAATAGCACTCATTTTTCATTAAGATAATTACCCCCATAACTCTTCCGATGGTGAACATGAATAATCAGAAGAGCTTAAGTGCGGTAAGACGTCCTCAGTACATGCTGCCGAAGCAAGCGCTGAAAGACTGCTTTAATCAAACAGTCTTCCTTAGGAGCTCTCAAAACTGGGTACTTTTCCCTTCATTTCTTAGAAAAATCCATTAAGAAAGAAGATTGCTCAAATAAGTAGTATGTGCTCTGTGTTTCTGAAAAGAAACAAATAGCTGAGGAGAAAAGGTAGAGAGTAATGGAAGACAAGTACGTTTGAGCTGGAGCGAAACATGCATGAAATTGCGTGCATTAGAAGAAAAGGTTTGTCAGCAGGCTACAAAGTGAGGCCTCTGCTCAGAGTGCTCTAGGTTGGTGGCTACTTATATTGTTTTCTTTCTCACACAAGTCATCCCTGTACCGTAGTTAAAGGAAAGCAGCGGTCCTTGAGGCTGCCAAGATTTCCATCTCAAGTCAGGTCACAAGGGGTGGGGTGGAGTGACATGGAAAACGGAAGAACAAAAGCCATGGCACTGGTAAGTGGTGAGGTTTAACCTCTTCTGCATGTGGGTCATCTCCTGGGAAGTCAATATCCACTAAGGAGGAAAGTAAAATCTTAAAAGAAAACGCAGAGGCTAGAAAAATCATGCTAGAACTAAGGTGTGACAGGAACTGGGAAAGTATTGATTCGTTTGTCCCAAATTTTATTAGAAGTAGAGTATGCCGTCTGATAATACAGAACAGGAGTAAGAGTATATGACTTAGAACATATTAAATACAGTTTTAGTGGGTAAAAAAATGAGCACAAGACATTCAAAAAGGCAATCTCAATAAATCACTTTACAATTGCTAACTTTTCTGCTTTTCTTTTTTATTGGCATCTTGAAAAGAAAGTTATATTAGTTGAGTCCTTAAGGATAAGTTTCCTCTGAGGTTGTCATTGTTCAGTTATTTATTTACTACTGAAGTTACTACAAATTGCGCAGAAGGTGCAGCTCAGCATCCAGAACTCACCAGCTACAGCCCCTGTATCGTTTTCCGCAGAACTGGTCAGTTGCCCTTGATATTTTACTTTTCTTATGAAAAGAAATGAAAAATGTCCACGGTTAAACTTTTTCCTCTAAGATGCTTTGCTATTACCAATATGTTTTCCTAATTTTTTTGGTTTTCAACATTTTCCAATATGAATAATCTCATCTTAATATCAACACTGTTGTGGAAACACACACAGAATGTGTGTAAAGAACATAAGGATTTAGAACATAAGAACATTTCCTCCACATGTCAATATAAAGATGAAAACATTCACAAATGATCACTATGTTGTAGTCATGTGTCACTTCACAATGGTGGTATGTGCTAAGAACTATGTCACTGGGAGATTTTTAACATAACATACTTTCAACACTTCATGGGACAGCTTACCACACTAGGTGTGCGGTATTTCCTGTTGCTCCAAGGCTACCAACCTATAGCAAGTTATTGAACTCAACACTAACAAAGTGATAAGTAGCAGGAAATCTAAACAGAAATGCAACAGCATAAGTACCAGGTGGAAGGAATCTTCGCCTTCCTTAGGGCGTAAGACCACCGCCATACACAGGGTCTCTAATCTGCATGTGGGTCATCTCCTGGGAAGTCAATATCCACTAAGGAGGAAAATAAAATCTTAAAAGAAAACGCAGAGGCTAGAAAAATCATGCTAGAACTAAAGTGTGACAGATGACTGTTCCCTAGGCACCAGAGCTTGTGCCCTTAAATCCAAATGGAAATGATTATTACTGAATTACACAAAAAACCAAATGTAACATTACTGAGGTTATTTCATGAGAGCATTTTCAAGTATAAATATTAAAATCCTAAATCTGAAGTTTGCCCTATATTAATGCAATAGATGTGTCTCATTCAGAATCATAATGATATCATTAAGTACAAAGTTTTCTCTAAAACAGAAGCCACATTTCTCTTATTTATTTCCTCCCTCTTCCCCCTTTCTTTCTTGCTTGCTTGCTTGTTTGCTTCCTTGCTTGCTTTCTTGCTTTCAAGAGTCTCCTAGCCTCAGATTACAGGGATTATAGAAAGGCACCACCTCACCAGGTTGAAAAATAAACTTTTAACTTACTGGGAAATAAGAGGCTCATTCTAAGATGATGGCACTCTTCTCAATGGCATTAAATAGCTTATGCATTAAAGCTTCATGAAATGATTAAAAAATAGGTTTGCAATGATTCATCTGCTCTAAATAAAGAAACATACATTAATAAAAAATAGCTCAGGGAAAAAGACAAAGGAAGCAGGCCTGTGAAGCACTTGCTTTCAGCAATTGCCATAATTACACCAATGAAAATCATGAATTAAATATTGAACAAGATCAATAACTCATAATAATATGAAGGGAAAAATCATTGAGTAGAAATACAGCGGAACCTTAAGAAGAGGAATGGGAGGTAAACAAAGCTCTCCCATTCTCTGGCTTATCTCCTACATGTGACAAGTGTATAACCTGCTGGGTAATACTGTGTCTATCTGCTGGTAAGGAGAATTGAATGATAGAGCAGGTGCACACATTGAATCCATGTAGTAAGTGGCACGTAAGTAAGGTTTTTAAGCATTTGAAAATCATGGTATTATGTTCAAGAAAAGAAGAGTAACTGGTGTTGAACTAAACCTGCAATTACAAGGTGAGCCTCAAAATAGTTTAATGGTTTAATAGTTTAATGGTTCAAGGCTGAACAATTCAGCCTTTTTGTTAAGTAGTCACATCATAGTCACAAGTCATGCTTCCTGACCACTGGTTGCCTTCCACTAAACCAAACCCCATTTTCAATGAATCAACATAGTTGATATTATGATTCATATCTCCCTTTGAATTATTTTAAAATTATGTTATCTTTACTAATGAAATTCCAATTATGAATTATATTTTTAACTGGAACACATTGAAGACAACTTCAATAAACACAGTATATGGTATGAATTAAATTATTTAAAAAGTAGCTAGCGAGTATAATTCGGTTAATAATTCCTATTGAGGGAAACATAAGACAAATATTTTAATATATAAGGAACTTATTTCAAAGGCAGTCAGTACACTTTCAGGATAATGAGGAACCTCTAAATAGAGGTTGTTAAGAATTCAAATTGTCCATCTCTGAAAACATGAAAGGAACTGTGTGGTAAGTCATAATCCTTTTTTGCAAAACTATATGAGGAAGTTCTTATTTGCATTGAAGTGATTTAAGGAGATGTTTCAGAATGAGTTTGGCAGAGGATTCTAGAGTGGTGATCATCAAAGAAATTCTGATGAAATACAGGAAACTGAAGAGACAGCTGTGAAGTTTCTTACTTAAAAAAAAAATCTATGATAAAGGCTACAACCAAACATTTCAATTCTGCTTCTATATTTCACAATGTGAAAAAATTTAAAAAAATTGAATATTAGATTTCTATTTGTTCTTAAAAACCAGGTCCGCCTTATTATATAATGGCATAAAATGCTTTTCTAGGGCATGATTCTACATGTTTTACAATGCTACCCACGTAGAACTGTCATCATCACAACAGGGCCTATGAATTTGGTTTAGTCAAAATATCATGGTTGTAGTAGAATGGTTTTATTTTTCATGAAAAGCCTGTAGAAAAATAATGTAAGGACCACAACACAACTGAAATTTCAACAAACCTGTGAACTTATACTTTTTCATAACAACAGTACACGAAACTTCACTAGGTGAACTTTCTCCCATTGATCATGCTACGAGCAATGCAAAAATAAAATTTTCTCTTGATTACTTTCATCAGCACCTTAAATTTCACTTCAGTCTTATTGGATGAGTTTCTCTCTGTTTTTGAAGTATGTGCACTTCCCAGCTCATGAGTAATGTGCTCTTCTTTAAATAGTACCAAAGAGCAAAGCTGAAACCTCCGAGCACCATAAAGCTGTGATCCCGGATATTTGGCTCCTGAGACATCAAAGGAAGATAGAATGAGGGATTTGTTTGTGGTCCCAGGTTTTTCTATCTCTGGGATAAGCTGTATAGCTCGTAAGAGACTACAGGATTTCGTCAGTAACTAGATATCCAATGAATAATTAACTACTCAGATAAATTTCTTTCTTAAGAGATGTTGAAAATTTTGGACAGAAAAGTCAGAAAATGTTCCATGTTAGATTGTTTGATTTTTTCATTATTTCAAAGAAAAGTGTGTTGCTGCCTTGTGCTGTATCTGAAATGTTTCAAAGACATACTTGTTGAGGCTGTGAAAATATCCCATGAAGAGTACTTTAGAATATGCAAGCATTGTATTTTTCTACAGCCTGTTCCCTCTGGGTGAATATAGTAATTATCAGAATGCTCCTAGCACATCACTATCAGTAATATTTTTTATTAAATTCAGAATTTATTATTGTCTATACCACTATCTATACAAGAATAGTATTCTCTTTCTGTCCTATTTGGTAGACCCAGATGGATGCAGGATTGGCATAATGATTCTCAGTATTTTCCTAAATGTTTCACATTTCTGCATTTAAAAGAGTCAAAGTAGGTATCAGTGTATAGAACATATTACTAAATTTAGGTGTTGTGAGAACATGCAGGCATGATGTAATTTTTTCCAGGGATGGGTTGAGTCTATGATACCAACAAACTAAAACCAGTTCTTTTTTTTCATTTATGATGACTCCTGTGATTCCACAGTGAATATTTTTGTCTGTGCATACATACAAAGCAAATTTATTTTTTTCTTCTTAGAAAAAAAGTATAGAAATATACATACTGTAAGGGACACATTCATACTGCACTTCAAGGTATTTATAGGTTCCTGGACAGGGGTCTGGGAAAACATCAGGACCCGCCACCACTGCGCACTGCGTCCTGTTATTGCATCTGGAAGCAAAAGCAGAGAACAGAGAGTGAACTCAGGCAACGCAAGATGATCATTTTCATCAATGCAACATATCAGTTCCAGTTACATACACTGAAATAAAGATTTAGGTTGACTTAAGACATTACTTTTTAGGCATCACTTATGTATGTACTGGCAGTGTCAGGTATGTTCTACTTTTGAGCGATAGCTTCGTGCCCTTTTTCATTTCCTTTTGAACAACGATTTCCCAGGTCAGCCTTGTGCATGTGATCCTCCTGCTTTGGCTTCATGGGTGTGCACCACATGCTCGCACAACTTCGGTCTTATTAAAGATATGTCCTGGGTATTATGTCTTTAAACACAAGTCCTAACAATCAATCCATTCAGTTTACTCATATTAACTAATACGTGGTTGAGATCAGCACAATTTTGAGGTACAGATTAAGTATTTTGAAGCAATACAAGCTGCTCCATAGTATACTGCCTATGTGAAGACAGGTGCGGAAGACTATTTGATAGCAAATACCCCCTCCATTTGTAATCTAAGGGTGAAAATAGTAACCATAGATTGTCACTAAGTACTTGCAAAATAAATTGCCTATGATGACATTTGAAAGGCAGGAACATGGATTAAGTAGCTTTATCCAAGCTTATACAAGTTATTATTTAAACATTAAAATGTATATATTAATTTACTTTATATAATTCATATAATCATGCTAGCTGTATCCACAAAGCCATGTGTAAGAACTGATTCCCGGGGCTGGTGAGATGGCTCAGTGGTCTAAAGCACCTACTTAGAACAAGCTTAACAAAGCACAGAGACCGCGACGTCTCCATAGAACAATGGGTTGAGCATGTGACTAAGTGGTAGAGAAAGCCATAGCACATGTGAGGTCTTGGGTTCAATCCCCATTTTTTTTTCTAATTATTTTGTGTTCAGTTGAATAGTGACACAAACTTCATAAATTAGATTAGACTTCATAAATGTCAATATCCAATAATTTAAAATAATAACTTTATTTTAAACAGAATAATTAAATAACACTACTGAGGCAGAAATTAAAAGCCTGGGCACTTCTGTGGAAACTGAGCTAAATACATCTGGATTGATTTACACTTGGGGAAAAGTACATGTAATAAAATTAATTCTTCCGCTGAAAAAAACCACGCATGCACACAGTGATCTCATCGTTATAAATTTTAACTAGAAAATTACCACATTCAATAATGTATCAATAAGTAGAATTTTTACCCAGAGAAATAAGTGGCTTGTCCTCAATAATATTAGCATGAAATGTATAGGATGAATATACTAATCATTCCTTCTTTTATGTGTTGATTCACTTCAGAACACCATTTCATGGCTAGATTTTCTCTTGCTTTTGGAACAAAAGCTTCACCTCCTCCTGCGATCCACACCTCTGTGTAACTGCCAGGCTACAGCAGCACGAGGGAAGGGCGGGCGGAGCTCGCTCCGACTTCAGGAGAAAATGCGCTGTGTTGACTCGAGGCTACCGTTTGTCAGGCTTAATGAGGATTTTATTTAGTCCCCAAATTAAAATGTAAATGTCTTAAACTGAAAAATAGATTCAGTGTTATCAGTGAAAAATTAATAAAAGCTTATAGGCTGCAGGCTTTTGGTTGTTCCGCCGAACGGTTAATCCTCAGCGTCAGCGGGTCTGTGGTTCCCCAGTAGGGATACAGTCTCCGCCGCTGATGACCGGCTGCACAGTCACAGGCATGGACGCGTGCTGTCCGCTCCCAAGCACTGCAGTAGGCGGCTTGGTATTTTAGTGTGCTGGCAGGTCTTAAAAATAGCAGTGCCATACTTCCTTTGTACAAAGAAAATCCATTTTTAAAAGATAGCTCAAATTAAATGACATATTTCTAGCAGTTAAGCCAATACAGCTTTCACCTCCCAACACAGATTACTTGTAGAATATTTATTCATATGTAAGGAAATTTAAAGTGAACGTGTTGTAAATACTAACCATCACTGTGACTCCCAAGGTCTAACTTAATCATGCATTTGTCAAGATAGCCTTATAATTAATGAAATAGTGTACATTAAGAGATATAAAGACAGACAAAAAATACTATGCCAGTGATATCTTTATAATTACTATTCTATATAAAAAGCATTATTAAAAATAATTTAATATTCTGCTATTATTTTGAATTCAGTCATTTAAAGAAAGGGGGGAGAAAGGCAGGTTCAATCTCTAAAATAATATTTTTACATAAAATGAAGTAAAACCACTATAACAATGATTATTTAAAGATGAACTATATTTTGAAAACAGTTTATATATTCCATTTCTTAATTGGTTTTCTAATATTTCATTTTCTGAGATTCAAAATGAAATAACTTTCTACTGACCACATTTTTTAAATAATTTACTCCAAAAAGACAACTATTATAGTAGTTCTTCCAAAAATATCAAAAGTATTCATTGTAAAATACTAAATTGGGCCCTGCCAGAGAGCTCGGCAGACTAAAGCGTCTGCTTAGGCAAGCCTAAGCTAGAGTAGGGACCGTGGGTCGGTCCCCAGCACCGCATGCCCGCCCCCGGGGCACGCTGCGCTGGCCAGTGTCCAGGCCTGGTGCGCACGCCTGTGATCCCAGCGCTGCGGAGGCTGGAAGCAGCAGGACCACTGTCAGTCTGAGCTGTGTAGTGAGACCCTGTAGCAACCAAATACATTAAAAATAATAAGATACTATAAATGAGAAAAGGAAATTGAGATAAAATTACCAAATGCTGTGAAGTGTTTTAAACTAAAGTATTACAAAGTTTATTTTAATATAAGTATAAATTTTAAATTATTTTAAGTATTATTCATCCATGATACTAAATATACATTCAAACCCACAATAACCCATAAAGAGAAATTTTGATATGATCAAAATATGTCCTATCCACTAATAGAACAAAAATATCTTATAAAACTCTTTGAAAGATTGTTCACATTGATACATTTTTTCAGGCTATTGTTCCACACAAACTTTATGGGGAAACAATCTGCAGTACCAACATTTGTATTGCTAGAAGGTGGCACTGACAAACATCAGATGGAATTATCAAAAAAAAAAAAATCCTTAGACTATTTTCACAAAGGTAATATGCACATGTTATTTTACTATGTCACAGAGTTGATATGCACATTATAATACTGCTTTGGGCAAATACATGAAGTATCACGCATGTGCACAAGGCCTTCTTCTGCTATTGTTCTCATTGTGAATATCACTGTTAATAGCAATCACCAAAAAAAAATGTATATTTGAATGTATATTTAGTATCATGGGTGAATAATACTTGAAATAATTTAAAATTTATAATTATATTAAAATAAACTATGTAATACTTTAGTTTAAAACACCTCACAGCATTTGGTAATTTTATCTCAATTTCCTTTTTTCATTTAGAGTATCTTATTACTTTTTTTGTGATTGCTATAGTTTCAGGTAGGCCAACAACACCTTGCAGTAGACAGACTGAATCCATCTGTGATAAACAGTCCAGAAATAGTGACACACTGGAAACAACATAAATGCTTTGTGTTGAGAGTAGATCCTGGAGAAAACAGATTTATATTAAAAACTTATGGAAATCTAATTTTATACTAGATCTTTTATTATATTTAAATTATGCTCCTTTGTGTGATGTAAAAAGTTCAAATGAAAAGTAGAAGTATGGGGCCTGGGAGATGGCTCAGTAGAATAAGCATTTGCCTGGCAAGAGCAAGGGCCTGAGTTCAATCCCCGGTTTCCCCAAAAAAAAAAAAAAAAGAAAAAGAAAAAAAAAGAAAAAGAAAAAAAAGTAGAAGTATCATTCACTATCCTTGTCCTGATTCAAACATACTTATCCCATCATTCTTGGCAATGTCTTTTTTTAATGATTTACTTAGTTAGTACAAGGTTTTGCAGTACAGCTCAGACTCATAGTGATCCTCCCGTCTCAGCCACCACAGCACTGGGATTACAGCCATGTGCCACCATACGTGGTTTGGGGGCCAACGTGGCACAGCCAGGGTTCCAGGGCCAGCATGTCATGCAGTACTGGGGATCGACTCAGGTCCTTGTACTGGCCAGGCAGGTGCTTGGACTGCCAAGCTATCTCCCCAGCTGGCCATGTGTCTTTTATTTACTTCAATCGTTTTAAACAGTCTAAGCATTCACCTTAAAGTGTGCTGTGTACCCCTAGTGCAAGTTTTAAAGAAAAACCACTCTACATCTGAAAATCCTTCAAACTTAGAAAGTGTCTTCACATATGTCCTATTATTCCTAACTTATACTCTAAAATCAGCTCATTTGATTTTTTATCTTTCCCTATTTAACTAATAAAATTTAATACATATTAGATGTTACAATGAGTTGTGCGCGTACGTGTACCCTTATGAAATGATTACCCCAGTAAAAGCAATTATCATATATGTCATGTCAAAGTCATCCTGTTTTCTTTATATGCTGACTAGTTTTCCAGTCGGCCCCTCAGCTAATCTCAAATACCCAACGCTGTGCCAGTTTACCGTAACTGTCTACTGAATTAGGAGCCTCCTGAAGTGGTGACTCCACTGCTGGCTCAACCACCTGACGCTGCTCCAGCTGGATATGTTGGTAGGCCTGGGACCCGGGAAGTGCCCCTGCGTGCGCCCCTGGCTCATCTCCATGGACGGTCTTTGTTTCCCAGCCACCAGGGATGCAGCCACTTTGTCCTACTCTGTTCCTCTGCATTCAGGATCCTGCTTTAGACTCAGGGGCCAGGCACTGAAGCTCCTGATGCTGTGAACCCAACTACACCAGCATTTAGATGCAGGCTGCATGTGTTTAGTCCTCGTATCGGGAAATAGGACTGCCACAGACACAGTCGCATTAGCCCTGCTTACAGCTCTGCGTGTTAGGTCACTGGAACACACTAACCTTACACAGAAACTGTATCCCCTTTTCTCAGCATCTCCCCTTTGCTCTACTCAGCCGCCACGGTGATGACATCTGTGAGAGACACGATGCCTCCTTTTTGTCTTCCCCTTTTAGTGAGTATACTATCCTTCTGATGACAGAGTTTTCTTCTTTTTCAATGCTGAATGATATCACATTGTATATGTTGTGTGTGGATCTTGTCATTATTCATTCATCTATTGATGGCCACTTAGGTTGTGTTGGATCTTTTGAACAACACTGAAACAAATACAAGAGTATATATAATCTCTCCAGGATACCGATTTTATTTCCATGGATACGTATGCTTTGAGAGGTGGGATTGCTGGACCACATAGTAGTTCTATTTGTAATTTTTTGAAAGCCTATGTGTCATTTTTCATAAGGCTCCAAAAATTTACAATCCAATGAGCAGTGCAAGAGTCTTTTTTTCTCCACGTCCTTGCCAATGTTATATTTTGTCTTTTTGTTCACCGCTATACTATTTAGTATGTGATGAAATATTTGTGGTTTTGATTCACACTTCCTTGAAATCAGTGAAATTTTCAGGCCATATTTTCATATACCCATTGACTATTTGTGTTCTCTTTTTTAAATCTTTAGAATGTCTTTTGCACAGTCTTTATTTCAATTTTTGTTCTATTTATTTAATTTTATTATGTTTTCTATATTAATCCCTAAACTGATGAACCTTAACTTCATCACATGAGAAATACATTTATCCAAATAAGGTAACATTCATTGGCTATGGACATTAGGATACTGATGTAACATGGAACAGAATATTCAGTCTACTACAAGTACTTAGGCAAAAAAAATGCATATTGAAAAGTGTTTTCGGGGGTCATTACTTTGAAATATGACTCATTAAAATACTTCTTGCATTAGAACATGACTAAAGTGTTTACTGTCCCTACTAAATACTTATACAATTATTAATAAGATGCACAGGCCAGCACACATACACCTATATCGTATATCCCATCTGACTATCTATTTAGTCTTCCAGTGTAAATGCTTTGAGTTTATTTTTCATTTTTTCTAGCACTGGGAATAGAACTCATACCCTGTCCTTGCCAGGCAAATGCAAGCGCCACTGAGCTCTAGCCCCAGCCCTTGGGTTTAGTTTCATTTGGAGGAAATGTATCAGATGTACGCTTTTTGCTCTGTTCTCAGTGAAATTCTCAGCATGCAAGCTTTATTCCTATCAATGTGGGAAATAGACTAAGATTTATCTGACCAATAATATAAATAAGACAGCATGTTACAAAACTTGGTGTATTTTCTGTTTTCTCCTATGTGAAACTTCAAAAGATGTGAAATATCAAACATGAAGAAATTGTTATTAAATGCTCATATTAAAATTAGTTTCCATTTCAGCATTAATATTCTTCTCTAGAAATAAATACAAATTGGATATTTCACATTTATGTGTTTAAAGAGCTTTATTTTGACAAAATAAAATTTAAACACACATTTTTTAGTGCAGTACAAAGATTTTACTTTCCAATGCACTAAACTATTTCAGTAAAAATTTAAAAATAAAATCTCTTCAGTTTTTTTATACCATATAAAATTGTGAACATTAAGGACTTATGCTTGGGAATTTTTACAATGAATTCAATATTCTTAAAATGTAGAAATGTGTTTGATAATGGCATTTAGGATGCTGTGTTTGTTGGTTTCCCTTCTTTCCCCTGGTGCTGGCGCCTGAATCTGGGGCCCAGGGCACGCAAAGCAAGTGCTCCCCCACAGGGCTACATCCACGCTGTAAAAATTTTGCGCACTTATTTTAGTATTTTAAGGGAGGGGTCTACAGGGTGTTCAAGGTCTCACTACTAGATGGGACTGGAAGTGATCAGCCTGCTTACCGCCTCCCAAGAGCCGGGATTACAGGCATGCACCACCATGCCCAGTCTCAACTGCTGTCACAGCATGCTCTGGGGGCACGGCTGGCATGGTAAGCCCGGGGATCGACCCCTGGCCCCTGTGCCTGCTTCAGGCACTTTAATTGTGAACTTATAAGTAAGTTCATTTTTCTCATTTTTCCACACATCTCCAGGCACTGTCTCATGAAGCAAATTATCATAATCATCAGCCAACCTTCACTCAATATTCATGAATTCCATTTCAAAATAAAATGATTAACTACTTCAGATGCATAAGTACAGTTTATAGAAACAAGCACCTAAAAATTAAAGAAAACTCTCCCTCCCTCCTTCCCTCCCTCCCTCCATTCCTTCCTTCTTTCCTTTTTTCTCTTTTGAATTACTAGAGATGGACTCTCAGGCCTTTCCCATGCTTGGCAAGAACTTTACCACTCAGCTCCATCACAGTCCTTTCTTATTTTCCATATTTCGATAAGATTTCACTAAATCACTCAGGCTGGCCTTTAACTGGTGATACTCTTGCTTCAGCGTTGCAAGTGGCATGTGACACTGCACTAGGGAGAAAGTTGGCTTTGAAAATTAACAAATAGAGGGCTGGATAAATAGCTCAGCAGATTAAAGTGCCTGCAAGAAGGCTCAGGGACCAGGGTTCAATCCCTAGGCCTGCCATGCTGGCCCAGCCCCTGGGGCATGCTGAAATGGCAATTGAGACTGGGCATGGTGGTGCACGCCTGTAATCCCAGCTCTTGGGAGGCTGGAAACAGGTGGATCATTAAGAGTCCAATCTAGTAGTGAGACCCTGAACCCCCTGTAGACCCTTCCCCAAAAAAAAAAAAAAAAAAAAAAAAAGAAAATTAACAAATATACACAAATTTCCTGGAAAGGCTCTTCAGTCCTGCTTATGATGTAATGATTTCTAGACTGTATGCTTCTAATGCTAAATGCTATAGTAGTGGGAAGATAGAATTATGGGAAAATTTTCCTTTAAAATGCATAAAATTTATTTGTATTAATACATTTATATTAGTTTATTGTTTGCAACATTTCAAGGGATATGTTCTTTATTTGCATGCATGACTAATGAAATAATTTGGAGTATGTGCCTGAATTCAGTACCTGAAAGCATTGCAAAGATATTACTTATTTTATAAACATGAAGGAAAGAAATGTCGTATGTTTTTATGTGATATAGTATATAGTATGTTAAGTATTTTATATTATGCATATTCCTTTTTTGAAGACTATGCTTACTTCTGTAGGAAATAATACAGCTGGTAATATCTGAGTCTATCTTCCAAGGCTCCTAAAGTTATTTTATTCTGTTTTCTGTTAAATCAGAGGCATATTTAATTCACTCTGCTTCATGCAGATGCTACAAGGCATTCTTTCATTCTCTGAGCTACAAAAATGTCCTATCTGCATGGCTGGGCTAAGATGAAGGATACCATACCGAATCATCGAGTTGAGACTTTTCTGATCAATACGTGGTTATCTCTCCACTAAGTGATTTATGAAGGAGAAACTCAGTAAGAATCAGAATCAAAACTTGAAAGAGGATTTGGGGGAAAAAAGATGATTATAATAATATATTTAAGTCAGTTAACCTTAAAGCTTATAAGAACAAAACCCTCAGATGAGTCAGGAAAATACCTTTGGCATGACTTGCTTTTTAAAAAATAAAGTACTTTTTAAAAAGCAAATAGAAGAGTGTGCATGCATGCACGATATAAGTAGCTGTTCCTTATTTCCAAGCAAAGGGCAGCAGTGTGTACCTGCAGCCCACCTCCCAGGGGCTGAGGCAGGAAGCTCACTCAAGCTGGGAAGTTAAAGCTGAGCCTGAACCACAGAGCAGAACCACATCTCAAGGGAATTTAAGTGATTAATAATAATAATAATAATAATAATAATAATAATAAAAACAATTTCCAGAGCATGAATAAAATGCAAAGGGAAAGTCACTTTGCTATGTGCTCCATAGAACCTCTCTGTGCTATCTTGAAGATTTTTAAGTAGTGCAGTAGGGTTTATATACACAGAGATAATCAGAGTTTGTATCATGCTTTATATGTCCAATGTAACAGACCGGGCTCATGTGACAAAATGTAAAACAAAGTTGCCGAATGCCCATGACTAAAGACCAGTTAGCCTCCTGGGCTCTGGCTTTCCCGCACATTCATTTGTCACTTCCAGGACAAGGCTGATTAGACTGGTTGCTTTGTGAACTCCAGTAATGAGCTCAGAGATGCACATCAGCCTTCCATCTCGGCTGCTTACATGTATGTTATCCTCAGGAAACAGTAATTCTAGGAGAAATGTGATGCCATTTCTGTTTGCATCACAGTGCTTCAGGTCATGGGACACAAACAAAAGTGGCTTAAAATAAGAAGTTCATCTTGGAAGAAGAATTGGTGCTAAGTTGATTAGTTCAGTGATTTAAGAAGAAGTCATTACTATTGCTTGAATTCTATAAAATTTTTGCATTTTGCCTTATGGACTCAAGAAAGGCATCGTGTGCCCAGCGTCAAGTAAGATGCAGATATACAGCATCTAGAACAGCAAAGCCTTCTCTTTTGTCTCATTTCAAGACTGCAAATGTTCTACAAATAAGCCACTTAGCAGACTTCCCTTTAAGGAACAACGGCGCAAGTGAACTATGCCCAGCCTATGTGACAGCATCGATTCTTAAAGCAACTCCCCTCACCAGGGGATGACATTTACAACACTAGCTTTTTCTAGAAGGCTCACCAAGTTAGAGTCTTCTCTGAAGACCAAAGTGGCTTACAGAAAGTTGGTGGCTGGCAGCCAGGAGGAGAAGGATGGGGCAGAGGATGTGCTTGTAGCAAGCCAACAGCAGCATCTCACATACCACGGCTCCAAGTCCCCTTCTCAAGTAATAACGCCTGCCTTTGTTTGTATTTGTTTTATTTAGCTGTAGCCCCCAAGGGACCATAACTAAGGCCCACTAAGGGAGTAGTATTTGGGGGGTATCCTGGGCCTATGAGGAGGGGACTACTGGAAGCTCCTGGGGTCACTTGGGGTTCCCCACACACACACCCCTGCTCCTTTGAGCACTGTATTTGCTTCTACATCTGGGTCCACGGTGAGCTGTTTCCTGCCTTCTCTCCTGAGGCAATATCATGGGATGCTCAGTCTTACACTTTCAGTCTTCAGAACTGCGAGCTGGCTAATTCTTTCTTTCTTTCTTTCTTTCTTTCTTTCTTTCTTTCTTTCTTTCTTTCTTTCTTTCTCTTTCTTTCTTTTCATTTATGTATTAGGTACAGGGTCTAACTGTGCAGCTCGGACTCATAGTGATTCCCCCCCACTTTCACTCTCTCCAGCGCTGGGATTACAGGCATGCGCCACCACACCCAGACTCAGTGGCCAGCTCAGTGCACCCTGGGGATGGGGCCAGTTCGGCTTGTGGAACCTGGATCAAACTCTGGCCCCTACATTTGCCGAAGCAGGCGCTTATTCCGCGGAGCTATCTCACTGTCCCCAAGTCCTTTTCTTATAAGTTACCCACCTTGGCTACTTCATTGTAATGGTGTAGAGATGATAATCAGAACTTCACACTGAAATTTATGCCATGGTTATAAAGCTAAAATCAAAAATCCTAGTCTGCAACATTTAAAAGTTTTTATGGATCTGAACACTTCCTTTGCTTATAAAGTACACAGTATAAGGTGTTTTAGTGCATGTACAATCTGATTAAACATATTTTAAAGCAACCCTTACTATATGATTCCAGACAGCCATTAAAAATGAAGTAACTCTTCCTTTACCAAGTTGAAAAAAAAATCTATGCTGAAATTCAAAATTAAAAGATTAAAAGATACTGTGGAACTCTACTCATGAATAGATCATCATTAAATGATTTATAGCAACTCTAATCATTGCTTCCATGTTGAGTAATTGTTACTTTTTAGTTTCTTAATACTTTTTTCTTTTTAAAAAAAATACAATGAGTGCCAGGAATGTAGCTCAGAGGCATAGCACCTGCCTAGGAAGCACAAAATCCTGAGTTCTATTCCTGGTACAAAAAAAATCATTATTCCATGATAAAAAAGCTTAAAATAGATTTGAAACTTTAAAGAAGATGATATTTTGGAGTACTATATGCACTACTTTATTGATTATTTTATTTTTTGAGACTGAGTCTTGCTATGTAGTTCAGGTAAGCCTTGAACTCACTTTGTAGCCCAGGTTGGCCTCAATCTCACCACAACCCTCCTGCCTCAGCCTCCTGGGTGTTTCAGTTACAGGCATGTACAACCAGATCTGGATTTAACTCTTTTAACATTCTGAAAATCTTTAATGTTTTTAAAATTTTGTACAATTTCCATACAATAAAGCTTTTATTTGAGTTACTAACTCTCCCCAAATTTTCTCCTGTTGTTACTGTATATCTCTTTGCCTCCTAAATGTTGTATTTATTTTTAGTGTTTATCTACTTTCTAGAGAGAAGCAACAGGGATCAGTCACCTAGAAAGTAGGACAGAAGAGGATCTAGCTCATCACATGACCAGAAAGCCTGTACCTATAACTCACAAATGGAGACTGTCTTCTACAAGGAATGCATTATTTGTGGGGTTTTTTCAGAGTTATGTGTCCCCTCTTTATCTGAGAGGAAACATAGTAAGGCAGGACTCAAATATTCACCCCAAAATAAGGTGCTACCTGGGGCTCCTTCTTCATGTCTGTCAAGTGCTTGCAAGTACCCTCCTCATTTTGTAGTTTCAGTTGAAGAAAGTGGGTCTGTTAGCACAAATAGTTTTGTTAAGGAAGATAAACACTGAGGAACAAGTACAAGTTATTCATTTTCTTGTTTGCATTCTCAGTAATAGGCAATTGATGTTTTGGCACTGGAAGCAGAGAATTCAGTATTTAATATTCTCTATAATTTAAACTTTTTTATAATTTAAACTTTTAATGAAGAAACTTCTTACTATTGAACTAAAATGAGTAAACATTTTCATCAGTTTGCTTTATAATTATGAAATAACAAAGAAGAAACAAAAACAGTTGCTCATGCATACTGCAGTGTTGTAGAAAATTCTGTAATGAAATAATCACATATAATCATTTTGTTCTTAATCTTGAGAGATAAAATATTGCCATCAATATTAAGTCATTACATTCTTTAAGTATTATTTCCATAAAGTTCATAAATATTTCTGATAATGAACACACAATAAAAATAAAAGCAATAATTGAAAAAGTAATTCCAAAAAGTAATTTTTGTGAATATCTACTGTACAACAGAGTTTATTATTCATTTATGTTACATCATTAAATGAAAATATTTTGAGGTAAGCCAGTGGCTTCCAACCTTTTCAAGAATATAGTTGCTGTTCATTAAAAAAAATCTGCAGTTGAATATAATGAAAGTCCTAGCTTCATGAATTTTTATTGAAAGCCAATAATAAAATGTGATTTTATGATTTTAAAACGGATCTGTACTGAATCATGCACAAGTTAGATGCATGTTTGAGAAATATGTGAAATGGAAAAGGAAGTATATAGCCTAGGATAATCCTTGGAATGAAAGTGAGAAGCAAATAATCCACAGCTACAATGTCAGATATCATTAGTAATACAAAAATGACAGCGTTAAATACGGAGGCTTATATTTGAATCAGTATTATTATAAGAAGCACAATAAGATATATACTCTCTCAAGGACTTATTTTTGTTGATTTATCCTTATAGCTATTTTGATTAAAATATGATCTTCCTAGTCTGTGTTTATTTTTTTAAACATTGGTTATCTTGATGCCTAGGAGCAATAACGCATGAAGGCCGCCGAGCCCCCGGAGCGTATTTACCCCAGTGATCATGGCTTTATGCACTAAGAGTTAAGGTGATTATTGCTACAAATAGTAAAAGATAAATAAGACAGCAGGGTAGTAACAAAATAGGTGATCGGAAAGGAAATGACTTCACAGGCCAGCGATGGAAGTGCTTTGCACTTTTGGTGGCTTGGGCTCAGTGGACAGCAGCCACGCAGCCACGTGCCACGCGTTCTTTTTCGTTTGCAGGGGTCCTTGCCTGTGTCTCGTCCTCTCTATATTGTCAGGCCATTTGATCTGACTGGGGAACAGATCAATTTAAACACTCTTGATTAACAGAAATAAAAATAGGAATGCAGCAAGCAGGAAGACCACTGCCACCTCCAGACATAAACAATGCCCTTTTCTTCCTGCTTTCCAGGCTATTTTCATAAAGACAGCTAATAATGAAGAAAACATGTTCCTTTCTAGAAGCTAAAAGAATGGAGTATATGCAAACATAGAAGAGAAAGTATGACTGAAATTATGTGCGGACTTCATATTCACAAAAGGATTCTGAGCCAAAAGACATTTTTATAGGAACAAGTGCAGAAGCAGACTGCATTATCCTTTTCAGTATTCTATATACATTCATAAAACCACGTGCCGGGTGACACTGCTTCACTTCCTAATTCAAAATCCTGTGAAGTAAGTATGGGGATAATGTAAGTAATTTAACATTAAAAGGTATCATAATTTCAATCCTGATTTCAATGAGATATACACCCTCAGAGAAGACACATATAGTCTCCCTCCCTTATCAGCCCTCACCTGCTAAGGCTCAGCAGTAGGCTGCACATCTAGGGATTCCTGGCTGCTGTCTCGTGAGGTGCTGGAGGAGTCTATCCTGCAGGACTTCCTGTGACTCCCAGCCTCCCTGCACCACTCCACAGGCGGGGAAAGCACCTCTCCATCCAGTGCACCCTAAATGAGTCTCACTGCAGACTTAATGTAATCCTGGTTTGATTTTCATGGGCCTCCATTGTTTCCAGAGGAAAAAAGAACAAATTCCACAGCAAGATATAGCAGGATCCCTATAAGTAGCCTCCACTTTCTCATTAAATTTAGTCCCTGGAGGTTGTAGGATGGTTAATGCAAAACATAAATATCTGAAAGTGAATCTGTAAGCTGTAAGTCTTGTCATTTATATTTTATAGATAAGCACAAAGAAATTAAGTAATTTCCCATGGCTGCTCGAACAATGAGGACTCTGGGAAAACTGAATTCTCTTTGTTCCTGATTCAAAGCATTCCTATTACCTACCTTTCTCCATAGCAATGAGAAAATAGAAAGCAGATTATTAGATCTTCTGTGACATTATCAATCCTTGTAATCTTTTCCTCAATAAATAGTGAACAAATATATATGCATTTAATCACATGTATTAAAAAATGTACCATGTGCCCAAACTAAAGAGCGAAAGACAGATTAGTTGTGCCACATGTGACAGGAGCTCAGAATCTTCTAGAAGAGACAGATACAGGAATGGATTATTAATATACAAAGCAGGTGCTGGGTCAGAGGTCAATGGTACATCATTTGCCTTACCTGTGTGAGCCCATGGATTTGATCCCCAACACCACACAGACAAAAAAGGTAAGCACAGTGACAGATGTACAGGTGATATCCACTGGTACACTATTATGAGTTGAACTGTGTTTCCAGAAAGGTACGTTCGAGCATTAACTCTTAGGACTTCAGAATGCACTAATTTGGAAATGTGTCTAAAGTTGTAAATAAAGATGAGGTCATACTGAAGTAGTGTGAGTTATCAATCCAAATAATGGATGCAATTTGAGGGAGAGGAAAACCTGGACAAGATACAAGAGGAGAATGCCTTGTAGCAGTAGACACAGAGAATGAAATACGTCAGCTCCATGCCATGGATTGATGGCCACCACCAAGAGGAAAGAGGAGAAAGAAGGGTTCTTGCCTAGGGACTTCAAGACAGAGTAGGACTGCTGCCACCATAACTGAGAATGAACTGCTGCAGTGTAGAGCCAGTCATTTTGTGGTACTACGTTAGATCAGGCTTCAGAATCTAATGCAGATGTACACCCTGGGAAGGCAAGGACTATTAGAGAAGCTTTCTTGGAACAGTTGACACAAAGGTTGACTATTAAGGGCTGAGTGCCAGCAGTCCACTTGGTGAAATTAATGAGACAATGAAAGGCCTTTGGGGCAAATAAAAAGGGAATGGGGTTGGACCCAACAGTCCATGTCTGTAATTCTAGCTATTTCAAAAGCTAGGGCTGGAGGATTCCAAGTTTGAGGATAGCCTAGGCAACTTGGTGAAAGCCTATCTCAAAATAAAGAAAATGGAAAGGCAGGAGGTGGTAGGGCCACTCTGGGTTCAATCTCCATAACCTAAGAGTGCAAGGGGATGAAAAAGGATAGAGACACACAGAGACAGAAGGGGAATGGAGACAAAATATTAGCAGTGACTGGAAACCATGTGCTGCTCTTGAAGTACAATGAATCGTTGAGAGGGTAACAGAGTATAGAGGAGAACAGAGGCTTAAATAGATTTTTATGATGCTAGCTAATATGCATTAACCATTTCCAGTCTGTTTAGCACTGTGAAATATATCATTGAAAAACTACCTTCTATAATTTTCTCAATGAAACTTTAAGGTCACATTGATGTATAAGGGATGGGAGGGAAGACTGTGACAAATTATGTTCTTTAAGTATGAATTATCCAGCCACTGTTAAATTGGTCTGGCCTGATATAGCTAAGGGTAAACATGAGACATTTCATAAGCAAAATCAAAATGTTCTCTTTGTGTGTGTGTGTGTGTGTGTGTTTTTTTTGTCAAGAGACGATATTTTATATGTTAATGTTATTTTCTGCAAAGTACTATGTTAGTGTTACATGGTAACCATTTAAAGTCCACATTATGCTAAACATCAAGCACCTTTTTAGCTGAATACATGCAAACATTTTATCCATGTGTGAGAAATGTAGCTGTGGAGTACAGGCTTGAAGGAGTAAGGATTTCATAAAAAAATAATAGAGGAAGTAAGTAAAATCAGGCAACAGTTAAGGTAGAAAATGACAGGTCTTCATAAATACTTCAAATGGCAAGAACCAGAAGGACAAAATAACAAAGGTGGATTCTAGTTTTGGAAAGTGAATGATTGGTAGCACAGTGTGCTGAGACAGAGAACACAAAAAGAGGCCGAAGTCGCAGAGGTTCAATGTTAGGGAGATCACGGACATTGAGACATTTACAACAGGAATTGCTCGGAATAGCTGCTATTAAACATCACTACCCTTCAGCAAGCACCAGCCCCTGCAGCGCAGTGCTCCAGTGTGCCGCGATGGGACAGCACAGCACCGTGTTCTGCAGACACCTGCCTGTACACCTCAGCACTTACTGTTATCCCCAAAGAGATTTAGACACAAACCCAAATCTCTGATGTCAAAAGAAATAACATGGGTATCCATCCTTTAGTGCTCTAATAGATACACCTGAAATATTTTGATTTTTGAAGTGAAACACACACATATACACACACACACATACACATTGAATTTGTCATTTGTTTTCACTGAAAATTAAAAAAAAGTCAGCAAAATTTTGTTATATATACTTATACACAGCAGAGACACAACCAACAGAGTGAGAAGATGACCTACAGAATGCAAAAAATATTTGCCAGCTATTCCACACGTGGAAGACTAATACCTAGATTACATAAAGAACACCAAAATTACACTTCCTAAAAGACCTAACTGAAACATGGAAAATTGAAATGAATAGCCAATTATTAGAGAAAGAAGTACAAATGCCCAAAAAGTACATTAAAAGCATTTTAATTTTTTTTATTGACCATTAGAGAGATGAAAATTAAGACAACACTCAGATTCTACCTTACTCAACAATGTCTATCATCAAGAAAGCAAATAATAAGGACTGGTGAGATGGCTCAGTGGACTAAGCGCCTGCTTAGGCAAGTACAGGGACCAGGTTTGATCCTTGGAGCCACATGCTGAGCTGGTCTGGTGCCACATGGTGAGCTGGCCCTGCCCCTGGGCGTTCAGAGCAGAGTCTGAGCATGGAGGTGCGAGCCCGTAATCCCAACATTTGGGAGGCTGAAAACAGGAGGGTCACTATGAATCCAAGCTGCGTAGTGAGACCCTATACCAACAAAATACATTCAAAAGGGGGGGATTCGATCCCCAGCCATATGGTCATGACCCCATCCCTGGGTCATGCTGAGGCAGCGATTGAGAATTGGCATGGTGGCACACACCTGTTATCCCAGCACTTGGGGGACTGAAAACAGGAGAATCACTACGAGTCCAATCTACATAGTGAGACCTGTAGACCTTGTAGACCCTGTCCTAAATACAAAAGAAAGAAAAGATGGAAGGACGGAAGGAATAAAAGAAAGAAGGAAAGAAAGAGGGAGGGAGGGAGGGAGG
>NW_004524748.1:2455596-2466339 GCF_000260255.1 Octodon degus
AAAAGAAAAGAAAAGAAAAGAAAAGAAAAGAAAAGAAAAGAAAAGAAAAGAGTATTTCCAACTATTAAAGATGATTTAATTCAAGTTTGGCCAGCATGGTGGTGTACCCTTGTAATTCCAGCACTTGGGACACTGAGGCAGGAGGATCAATTCGTGTTCAAGGCCTGCCTTAAGCTACAAAGTGAGGTCAAGACCAGCCTGAACTGCACAGTAAAAGTCTGTCTCAACAAAACAAACAAACAAAAAAAAGTAGGGTCAGGTATTAGAACTACATAATACAAATTCTAGTATTTTTAAGAAAAATAGAAAAGAATTCTAAGAAATGGAAAAGTATACAATCATTACAATATTTAAATTTTAGATAGTACTAAACCAATAGTATATTAATAATTTATACATTCATCTGAAAATTTGGCGATAATAAGTGAAGAGAATAAAATATATTAAAAGTATATTATATTCATGCTTAAATGTTACAAAGATTTTTAGAAAGTTTTGGTGTTAAGAGAAAACAAACATAGGGCCAGAGAGATGGCTCAGTGGGATAAGTGTTTCCTTGGCAAGGGCAAGGGCCTGAGTTCAATCTCTGGTTCCCCTTTACAAAAGAAAAAGAGAGAGAGAGAGAGAAAGAAAATAAACATAATATTTCTCTATGAAAAATATTTACATTCAATAAAATCATGTCTTCATTATCAGAGATATAAAATTCCACAAGCATTGGAAGTTTCAAATTTCTTGAGTAACACATGAATGGGAGGTGAAGACTATGAGAACTTTGGGCCTGGAATGTAGCTAAGTGGCACAGCGCCTGCCTGGCAAGTGCAAGGTACTGAGTTCAATACCCACTACAAAAAAAAAAAAAAAAAAAAAGACAATTTCAGACTTTACCAAAATACTTAGCATTGTCCTCTCCCACAGAATACTTAATTTTTGACTTTTGTTATTATAATGTTTGTAGTAGCTGTTTACATTCACTGTAGGGTACTGGTTCCTGAAGATACCACATTTTAATTGTTTTCCACTTCCATCTGCCATACGTTTATTTCCCAGCATCCGTGTATATCATTAGAGACATATAAGGAACTCACATTCCTTATAGTCCAAAATGTATCAGAGGAATACCGTAGCAAATCTTAAGTACATAGCATTAGTGTTCTACTCAAAGTTTCTTTGAAACATACTTTCCAGTCAATGGAAAGTGGCTGACATCAGTTAGCCCACTTGGCCCCAGCACCTATCAGAACATCTGGATTTTCCTCTGGAGAATCATCTGCTCTCCTCAGTCTGGAAGGGAACCACGCGTGCCTCCTCCACCGCCTTTGTCACATCCACTGCTCTGGGTGGGCACGCAACTCAAGACAGATTAGTCATATGCGCATTCAGAGAACACTGGGGCAAGTTTGCTGGTAATGCTCAACCCCACATGAAATCAAATTCATCTGGCAGGATCAACAAATACAAAGATAAACTTAAAAGGAAGCCACACAAAACAGACAAGAGCTATGGAGAAAACCAGATTTCAGATTCATGACTTGAGCCCCTGGATGAAGACAGCCTCATAAATCTGAGATTATTCAAGTAAAAGACGTAATTTTGTTCAATTGTAAGTCAGGCCCGCTCGGCTACAGTTGAGCTCCCTGTAACTGAAAGCTGAGTTTCCTTCCAGTCAAACTTCACGTCGTCTTGTGTGTGCTCTATGTGATTACAGCCTGCCATGAAATGTAACAGATTGCCCAGCTTCATCGGTGCTCCGGCGCCCATTTCTGAAGGTGAAAAGTCCCAGTTAATGTTCAGCCTCTTTGGCTCCAACAGATCCACACCACTCCTGGCCTGCAGAAGGCCTCCCTTCTGCTACATTCTTAAGTGACATTGTGTGTGTGTGTGTGTGTGTCTATGTGTGTGTGTGTCTATGTGTGTGTCTGTGTATGTGTCTGTGTGTGTGTCTGTGTCTGTCTGTGTGTGTGTGTGAGAGAGAGAAGAGAGAGAGACAGAGACAGACAGACAGACAGACAGACGGACAGAAACAGAGAGACACAGAGAGAGAATGTGTGCGTATAAAGAGAATCTTTTTTTCCTTGTATAAAGCCATTAGCCCCACTTGAGACTCCAATTTCATGACTTCATTTAACCTTCATGACCTCCTAAAAGCCCATCGGTATACGCAGTTACATTGGGGTTACAGTTACAATGGACTAGTGGGGGATGCATAGCAGCAAGAATTGATCTACATTATTGATAACCCTTCCACTGGCCAATAAATGACATTATTCACTTTTATATCATTAGTCTTTAACATTCTTTGCCCAAAGCAACTGCTCAGTAATTGATTCATGCATTAATTAATCACTTTATTGATAGGTATTATATGAAACCTGTTCTTGCAGAAAAACCAATAGTTATAATAGTGACATAAATATAAACACTGTAACTCAGAGAAATGTAAATGGAGTCAATATTAGAAGGGCCCTAACTGTGTCCAAACATTTTCCTGCTAAATAATTTTAAAACTACATACTACAATATGGTCAATAGGTATGAATGCTATGATTTGGATGCATTATCTCTGAGGTTAGGAAAAACTTGTTTTACAGATCAAATAATAAATATAGGCTTTGTGGGACTGAGGGGCTCCTGCACAATTACTCACCTCTGTCCTGTACTAAAAAAGTGGGTACTGGGGCCTGGGAGATGGCTCAGTCCAGTAAGTGCTTCCCTGGCAAGGGCAAGGGCCTGGGTTCAATCCCCGGTTCCACCAAAAAATAATTAAATTAAATTAAAAAGTGGGTACAGGTAATCGGTAAGCAAAGAGGGCAAAAAGAGAGGTACTTTTGGAATGATGTCCACTTCTTATTAACCTGATTGTTATTTAAGTCATCAACCCAAAGAACTGGGTATTTTGATTTCACCAATCACATGGATTTTTAACTTCCACACTGAGTAAACAAATAAGATGAATAATTACTAAAGTTCTGAAATTAAATAATATGAAAAGTCCTCTTGGTTTAATTATATAGCTTTGCATACTGTGCTTATTTTTATATCTTATAAAGATTCAGCCTGTAATAGTGGGGGGCGGCTGACGTGTGAGTCTCAAAATTTTGAGCCTAGTTTAGGTAAATATTGTGCCGAAAGGGGGTTGGGGGCCACGGCTAGGTACAGTATGGATGCCTGGGTTTAATCCCTAGTAAGAAAACTGAAAACTACCCAAACAAACAATCTTCCTTACAATATTCTGATATTCTGAATTAATATATACATTAATTACATATTAATTAATTAATATATATTAATTTATATATACGTTCATATATATTATATATATATATATATATATATATATATAGAGAGAGAGAGAGAGAAAGAAAATATAGCAGAGGCAACTTATTTTACTTCTGAAAAGTTTGATAAAATCCAAAGTAAAGTATGTTTTCTCTAACATAGATTTTTTGTTTTCTATGAGCATACTGAAGCAAGTCTTTTTGTTATGTGTAAGCAATGTTGTCAGAAAAACTGGTTAAAAGTGATACTTAATCCAGTTACTCCATTGGCCTTACTTTTTTCTCAGCACAGGAAGTTGGACTTATTGATTCTGAATGGATAATAACTGTTAATTCACTTATGTTCCTAGCACCACAGATGAGACACAAATTTACCTTTCTGTTAAATGCATACACCATGAAAAGTGATCAGAAACTTTTAAAATAATGTTATCCATAGAATATTTTTTTTGTGGAACCAGAGATTGAACTCAGGTCTTTGCACTTGCCAGACAAGTGCTTATTCTACTGAGCTATCTCCTCAGCCCCACAGAATACCTTAAAAATCTTGCCAAATAATATATTAGCTTTGCCTTTATAAATCTTTGCATAAGATGAAAAAACAAATCAAGACATACAAACTTTCATTTTGTTCAGCATTTAAAAATGCCATCCTTAGGGGCTTGCCTGATAGCTCAGCAGACTAAAGCACCTGCTTAGGCAGAGTACAGCGGCGTACTGAGGCGGTGATGGAGACTAGGCATGGTGGCACGCGCCTGTAATCCCAGAGTTTGGGAGGTTGAAAACAGGAGAATCACAATGAGTCCGATCTATGTAGTGAGACCCTGTAGACCCTGTCCTAAATAAGGAAGAAAAATAAAGCCATCCTTCTTGCCTTTAAAACACTTTCATCCATTCAAAAATATTGAAGTTTAACTATCCAATGTAAGAGAGATGGGCCAATTTCCAAGTGTGGGAACTAGGCCCTCTTTAGATGGAAGCCAAATAGAAACTCAACCCCAGTCTGGGTGGGCCTCCTGGTCATGCCTCACCCTTGTTGGTCATCACACCTGCAATGTCTCAGTGTGCCGCTATTAGATGAGTCATGAACTCCCGCAGGTATGCCTGAGCTATACATGCTCTGAAGAGCTATATTTTCCAACAATATATATATATATATATAACTTGAAGTGATCCACCTGTGTTCAGCCTCCCAAGAGCTGGGATTACAGGTGTGTGCCACCACACCCAGTCTCAATCGCCATTTCAGCATGCCCTGTGGCAGGACTGGCACGTCTATCATTATTAATATCAGCAAGTTGGCCATCTACAACTTGTACAATGTTCAAAGGCAGGCATCCTCCAGACATGGTCCCCAGTTTTGATGTTGGCCTGAAATAGTTTGTTCCACTGTGAAGATAAATTAGAAAAGACCCCAGGGCACGTGACCTCAGGGGCACACTCATGGCACCTGTCAAGTTGGCAGCATTGATGACGAATTTTGGATTAAATGTGGGCACATAACACAGCACATTAGCCTGGCTGAGCTTTTCCTAGGGATCAGAGTTCTCTGCCTCGGTGGTCTTCTTATTCCAAGCTCTAACCATATCTTCAGGCTTGTTGGCTTTGCCACTGGGCAAAAATCAGAAACAAAGACAGAAATGGTAACATACAACAGTACATATGTTACAGATTTAGAAAACAAGAATAGCTGATTAACAATGGTAGATATATGATCTATTTTAAGTGTTTGTGTTTTAATGTTAAGATCTTCAATGCATTTTGACTTTAGTTTGTGCTTGGTGATAGACCCATGTCTAATTTGTTTTCAGCATGTGAAGAGCCAGTTTTTCCAGCACCATTTTTTAAAGAGACTATCTTTCTTCCAGTGAACATGTTTGGCCCCTTTGCCAAAGATAAGGTGACTGTCACTGAGTTGTTATTAAGCTTTACCATTATTGCTTTTTATTTTACTGATCAGACAAAATGAACTTCAAAACTTTCATTCCTGATATTAATAACTCATTGCTCAAAATATACAAGAATTATGCCAGCCCACTCCCACTTGTTCAGCTAACCTCTTCAAAGTATAAGGAACAGGTTAAGTAGGAGTAACTACTTAATGAGTTCTCTTGGTAGTCAATTTGATAACAAAGATCCCCTAAACCATACCCTCCTCAAAAAAACAAAAAAAAAAAAAAAGTAAAAAACAGGTAACAAATTCATTGAAATGAATATTCAGATTCATCAAAACATAATTCTTAGTATTCATAGTCTTTAATAATGTAAGAAAAAGTTGAATTTACTGTGTAAGCCTTAGTAACACAGCATTAACAAAAAATAGGTCAAAATGAGAATACTTAAAAATATCAGTACTTAATAAAAATACATTTACTTGTTAAAAGTGGTTACTTTCATTCAATGCTTGTTTTGAATGTTTCTTAGTGTGTATTGCATTCACAATGTAATATTCTTAAATAATTTAATAAATACATCAACAGGATTATTTTTATTTTTTATTTATTTATCTTTTTGCAGTACCAAGCATTGAATTCAGGACCCTGTGCTTGCCATGCAAGCACTCATTCTACTGAGGCATCTCTTCAGCCCTTTATTTTTTATTTTATTTTTATTTTTTACTATGTTTAATTTTATTTATTTAGAAATGGAACCAGGGAGATGGCTCAGTGGAATAAGCGTTTCCCTGGCAAGCACAAGGGCCTGAGTTCAATCCCGGGTTCCACAAAAAAAAAAAAAAAAAGTGAGTCTTCCATCTGAAGATTTCAAATATTTGTGAGCTGGAGTCCCATGAACACTCCAAATGGAAATACACTGCTCACATATGTGATGAACCAGTGGCGATAATAATGATAATAATCACTATAAAGTACTTTGCATTTTTAAGAGGAAAGTTTATTCTTTCTTATTTTATTTCATTTTAATTTGAAGAGTGAAAACAGAAGCCAAAACAAATAGAAAAAATGACAGAAACAGGGTAACATACAACAATATGTATGCTACAGATTTATTTTAGACATTAATTTTAACAGGGAATCAACAAAAGACTTAATGAAAATACTACAGCTTTCAGTCTGCTAAAAGTCAGCTCTATTAAGTTTGTGTTACCCAAAATAAAAAGAACTCTAAGGAAAAGCAGAGTTTAAGAACAGGAACTCTTCACTGGGAAAGGTAGCTCTGGAGAGACAGACGTAGCAAGTGTGCCTGGAAAGAACAGGGACATTTTATGGACCAGTTAGGAGGTCATGGTCACTCAGGAGACTGAGTCGTGCCCATCAATACCTTACTAGACCACGTGATACTAATTATAGTATCTTACTCATTCCTCAGGAAAGCACGTAGACCTGATCATTCCAACTTTACCTTGAGGCCTGACCTTCAAGGGATGCACGTCTTGCACCACTGTAAGGTATTCTCATCTTCTGTACTGACTTCATGGAGGACCAAGCCCTATCTGACTGTCTATAATATTTCCACCTAACTTAACTATCTATAATAATTTGATTATAGCTTACAAAAATGCTGGCTATGTTAACATTCCACACCTGCAACAAACACATGATAAAACAACATAAAGGAGAAAACAGTTACTGCAGTTTGTATCTTCAGCAGCCTCAGTCCATGGTCTTCTGGATCAAAAGATCCAAAAATGGTAGAGAAAAAAAACCATGGCCCCGCAGTGTCAGAAGCAGATCACCTTGTGGCCCACAGAAGGAACAGAGGGAAAGAGCAAAAGAGGAGAGCTTTGGGGACAGATGTCCCCAGGCCACACACCTAGGAGCCAGTCCTTCAATGAAGCCTACTTCTCATTTGTCTTGCCTCCCACTAATGCCATTAAGTTGTTATCCCATCAATGGATGAGTCCACCTGAGGAACTGAGAACCACATGATCTAATCTCAAAAGACTACAGCTGGCAACCCAACCTTTAGCCTGGGAGTTCTAAAGAACATTTTAATCAGAAACTTATTTTCTTAACATATAATATTTTTATTATTTTGTTCAATGAATTTGTATCATATATCCTTATAACAAAAGATAAGTAAAACAGTGTTACTCAATACAGAGATTAAATGTCATTACTTCTCATTGTAGATTCAGTTGCTCTAAATTGTTCTATAACTTTTGCACTATTAGCAACTTACAATGATTTTCTAAAAGGACACAAAAGCTACCAGGAAATGAACTTTTCTCCAACTTTAACTCCAACTGATCTTGCTAAAAAGGTCACAGTGAATTCCAAACAAGACTTGATGAGTAAATTTATGTCACCTACTAGAACAAGAAGAGCAGTTTCCTCTTCAAATATAAAAAGTACTATCACAGCAAACAAACTGAGGAGTGAATTCAAATCCACATCTCTCTCTCTCTCTCTCTCTCTCTCTCTCTCTCTCTCACACACACACACACACACAAACACACACACACACACACACATTTTCAGATCAATATCAGGTTGAAGGCTAAAGTGAATGAGGAGATCCACATGAGTCATCTGATAGGTACTCATTTTTATCTCTATTAGGTGAAAAATTTAAAACTGACAATTATTTTCCCATTTATGAAGACTGGACTAGACTGTTGAGTAAGTCTTTTTAATTTTATTGTATGATTTGTACTGGGGATCAAACTCAGGATGTTGTGCTTGCCAGGCAGGCGCTTACACAACTGAGCTATATCTCAGACATAAGTTTTCTTTCAAACAACTAAGAATTCAAAATGATAGAATAGCCTATCATTCAAAATAGCCTAGGAGAGGGCCAGGCATGGCGACGCACACCTGTGATCCCAGCACATGGGAGGCTGAGGCAAGAGGACTACTGTGAGCTTGAGGCCAGCCTCGGTTACCAAGTCACCTCCTGGCCCACCTGAACTGTGTAGGAATACCTTGTCTCAAAAAGACAGAACAAACAAACAGAGCCTATAGAGGTTTTGTGTTTTGCTAAGCATTAAAAAAAAAGCACACATTAAAACAAAGAATACAACAGAAAGTTAAATCTTTCTACAAGTATTTACAGAAACTACAGATCTAACAAAAGGAAGGATCAAAAAAAAATACAAAAACAAAAACAAAGCAAACTTACTAGGTCCTGAGAGCATATATATATATATATAAAAAAAACAGTCTGAGAAAAATAAAATAGTTCTATAGCCTTAAACTCTAAATATGGCAAATTTAGATGTTTATTAATGGTAAATTAATCATAGATCTAAATCTTATTAACACAATACAAAATCCAAGAAGTACATTTATATGCTTGTTATAACATTTTATAAACTTGATTTTTCATTAATTTATAAGTGATTTTATATCATATGTAACTATGAAAAAGAATGCGTGGCAACATATTTATTACTATACATTTCCAAAATACATTCTAACTACAAAAATCCAATTGCAGGGAAATATATACAATAAAACCCAGTGTTCTTGCATATCATGCCTATTAAGTAGCATGCTGCCTGGTGGCTGGTTGTCTGCGTGGTTGGCCTTCCCAGTGCCGGCCGCCCCACACAGGGCCTTGCATGACTGAAGAGGCACTATATGACTGTTAAACGTGGCTACCTCTAAATGTGCTGGAAAACACAGGATATAAAAGAAAAACTTTGAAAAATGGCAGAAAGAAATGATTTTGAGGTCACAGGATACCTGGTTCTTATCATTTCTCTCCTACTTTCAAGGTATAAAACTATATAACAAATTACCACATGCATCTGGCCTCCATTTCCTCATCCATAAAATTGGAACGATATCTGGATAACTGGTTGGGCGAGGAGTAATTGGAATGATTATGTAAGATGCTTCACTGTGTCTGGCACATAGCGGCTATTAAGTGAATGGCATTTCCCTCCCTTGTTCATTACTGAAAGGCACTGATGTTTCATATTCTAGCCTGTTCTTTCTTCCCTGGAGAACAGAAACACAGTTCTTTAAAGACTCAGCTTCATCGACTTGAAAAAGGATAACTCAACATAGGAAAAGACTGTTCTAAAACAAAACAAAACAAAAAGCCCAAATGCAAATTATATCAGTGACTGATAAGAATGACAATGCAGACAAATCCTTGACTTTATTAACTTAGTGGCCCAGACGGAAATGTGTCTCATTCCAATTAGCGGAACAGAAAAGCAGCCAGTAAGGCTTTGCTTCACCTTAGAAAACTTTAGATTTAATTTCCTGATCCTTTAAAGCTGCTCACCAGAATCCTGCATTAAGTATAAAAGATTCCTTCTATTATATGTTTTATTTTTAATTGCACGTTTGTAAGGCTGGTATGAGGCCTGGAACACTTCAAGTCCAAGGGAAATGCAAGCGCTAAAGTAGGGAACAGGGCTTGCAGAATCCTTATAGCTCCCTCCAGCATGCGGAGCACCTTGTCCAAAAAGTAAATAGTAAGTGCAAACATTCAAATACATATTAGGCCAACAAGATCCCTCTAAACAAATTGCTACTGAAAGAACAGAATGAGTTATCACACACCATCATTTATAGAACAGAGTGTATGTATGTGAAGAGATAAGCAAAATGCCTTCTTACAGCATAGTAAAACTATAGGTCATAAAACTTACCTCTAAATATTTTTCCTTTAGCAGTGTTATAGCCTCTTAGAATTTCCAGCAATTTCTGGTTTCTCAGCTCACGAAAATATACGTATAATCATATGTGTAAAATTTTGTATGCAACTACTACTTATGTATATTAACAATTGCACTCTAGCATGAAGTCTTTAAATTTGTGCATTATTAATAATTTCAGCATGATACGATTGCTATGTCAATAAAAATATATGACTGTGCAAAACTAATTGTATCATCACTCATACAGAATTTATCTTTGAATTTATGGTCTTACAGTCCTTTAAAATCCACCATATAATCAGCAATATCAAAATAAGAAACTTTGACCTCCTTAGCTAAACAGTAATGCCTCCATGTAACACAAGGTCATAACGCTGCAGCCTACTGAAGGGTAAGGAGGTTACCCTTACATTCTTTTTTCATCATCTCTGCAAAATCATGAACTTCTTTATATTCTAGTTGCTTCCTATAAATTGAGAATGATAACATCACCTCTATGGGGAACTTCAAAAATTAAATTATAGTTTCATTTCAATATGGTTGAACAGGCAATTATTACCATATTTATTGTTAGTCAAAGATTGTAAGAATGGTACTGTAAATTGATTCATACATATACAAAAATAAATAAAAGTGAAATTGATTATAGAGACATCATTGATTAGTAAGAAAAAACACTATGACAAAACATAGGAATTAAGACGTCATACACTGCATATGTAATAGTAAGAAATGCACTGAAGAGTTTATAGTTATACTGAAAAAAAGTAATAACTATTTATTTGAACCTAAAAGTCTTAGCAGCCAGGGAGAGAGCTCAGCAACAAAAGCGCCTGCCTGGCAAGCCCAAATCCTCAGTTTGATCTGGTAATAAATAAATAAATAAATAAA
>NW_004524748.1:2466439-2473284 GCF_000260255.1 Octodon degus
AAAAAAAAAAAACATTCAGTATTTAGAGAGGAGTCTCCCAATTTTAATAAAGAGTGGCACTTGTTTCTGCTTACCCATGACTAGCAAGTCACCAAGTGCACTTCAGACATCATACCATGCCACTGTTTAAATAGAACCATTTAAATAGCTCTATAAGGAAGATATTGGTATTCTCAAGAACATGTTTATCTTTTTTTATTTTATGATAATAAAGGTAAATAAAATTTCCTAACATAATAAGAGCAAAATAGCGATAGGTAATCTATTGCAAAGTGCTATCTTTCAAGTTGTTGCCCAGAATATAAGACATGCACATAAAAATTTCTCCAAATGATATTAGCACAAAGCTTCCCTTTCAATGAACTGACAGATGCTAACATTATAACTGATCTGCATTTTTAAAAATTTTCCCATCCATCCTTCCCCTATCCTAGTTCCTCCTTCCTTTTGAACAACTGTTGACCATTTCAAATTTTTATTATACATTTTAGACCTTATTTATTGTTTCAGTTTCTTGCAGCAGGGAGAAAATACGGTATTTACACATGTGAGTCTGATGTATTGTACTTATGAGTACGGCCTCAAGTTGCACCCATTTACCTAAAAAAGCCTCAAGTTTATCCTTCTTTATGGCTGAGTAGAACTACATTGTATACAAAAGACCACATCTTTTTTATCCATTCCTCAGGAGATGAGCACTTGGGCTGTTTCCAAGATTTAGCTGTGACAAATCATGCTGCCATAAATGTAGGTACACATACAGCACTGTGAGGAAATCAATGAAATTAATGTTAGTGAGAACCTTACTGAAGCCGAGTTTCTCTGACATTGAATCCTATAATGTACAGTATTCTTATCCTCAATATTCCTTATAAAAGTTATAATATTTGATATAGAATTAATGTACAGTTAGCAAATATATGTATTTTAAACAACTTAAAATACTTCAAATAATTTATTAATCAATCTAAATACTACTAGGAGAAAGCTAAACAGAAAAATTAAGACCCAAAGTGTTACAGTTTTTAGATGCTCTTGTGAATGGTGGTGTTCACTAAATTCTTTCTCAAAGAGTTTACTTGTGTACAAAAAGGATATTGATTTTTGAGGGTTGAATTTGTATCCATCAGTGTTACTGAATTTGGTCATTAAATCTAGAAGTATTTTGGTGAAATTTTTGGGATCTTCTATATAGACTACCATCTCATACACAAGTTATGATAATTTAACTTCTTCCTTTCCTCTCCTTATTCCTTGTATCTCTTTCCCTTACCTAATTAAAACAACACTGAGATTCCATTTCACACCAGAAAAAATGGGTATTATCAAAAAATCTGCTAATAACTAATGCTGGAGGGGCTGGAGGAAAATGACTCCTTCTCCACCACTGGTGGGAGTAGCGACTGGTACAACCACTATAGAAATCAGCATGGAAATTCCTCAAAAGCTAAAACTCGAAGTTTCATTTGAACCAGATTTTCCCCTTTTGTAAAAAAGAATTAAAAATTAATTCCCAAAAGAATTAAAAGCATCATATCACATCAATATATGCATAGCCATGTTAACAGAAGCATAGTTTCTAATAGTTGTATCTTGGAATCAGGCAAAATGCCCATATGCTGAAGAATGGAAGATTTTTTAACATGGCAGAGTACTGCTCAGCCCTAAAGAATGCTGAACTTGAGACATTTGTGGATAAATAGATGCAGGTTGAAACCATACACTGGACACATATTTGTAAATGCCACATTATTTCTCTGGTGAGAAAAACCGAAAGTATAAGGACTAAAATATATAATAGATATGACAAAAGTAGAAGAAAATGTAACAATGGGAAAGGGCAAGAAGGAGGGGGTAGGGGGAAGGAAAGAAGGGAAAAGAAAAATAAATGAGAAAAGAAGAAAAAATAGAAAGGAATCTTTTGTACATAAGGAGGGTAAGACAGGTTGAAGAGAGGGTAGGGGAATGGGGAAAAAAAGAGACAAGATATGGCATGCATAAGTTCAAATCCTAATGATGAGTATGACCACAGCGTACACCTAAAAGGTACCAGCAAACTTAATTTTAATAAAACCAGGGTCCCGCCCAAGTAGCACCTCAGGTTAACTAACAAGGAGACCTGCTGACAATGTTTCAAAGTGAATTAAAAACATACATTTTGTATTTATGATAGTTTTAAGTATAAGACAATACACTTTTCTTAATGAAATGTGTTACATACAAATATAAACCTATGAAATGCCTGTGTGTTAAGTTCTAAACCAGGAATCATAAATTACATAAATACAGAAATTTAGTAAGATAATAAAAGAAATATATATACATATATTTATTATTTTTTTTAATTTTTTTTTGTGGAACTGGGGATTGAACTCAGGCCCTTGCACTTGCCAGGCAAGCACTTTTTTTACTGAGCTATCTCCCCAGCCCTAAGAAATATATTATTAACAAAACATTTTTCCACCTTCACAGAGGTATCCTACAGAGAACAGATAAATACAGACACATAAGAAAGCTGATAAGAATGTGTCACAACTATCAAACCATACAGTGAGAAAGTAGAACCAAGGGCTTACTAAAAATATCCCCCCAAAATGATCTGTGGTACTAAACATAATCTAGCTGTTACGGTTTGTGTTGAGCTGTCCCTCCAAAGCCTCATGCAGTCATGGGGAAGACTTTTAGAATTTGTGATTCACTCATGATTCCCTGGGATTATGGGTGTGAGCGCTGCAGGGATTGTGCGTGTGAGTACTACACCCAGCCTGCGGCAGAAAGCCTGAATTCATTTCAAATTCTTATTATACATTTTATTTTATTTTATTTTTTATTTTTTTTTGGCAGAACTGGGGATTGAACTCAGGCCCTTGTGCTTGCCAGAGAAGCGCTTATTCCACTGAGCCATCTCCCCAGCCCCTTATTATACATTTTAGACCTTATTTACTGTTTCAGTTTCTTGCAGCAGGAAGACAATACGGTATTTACACATGTGAGTCTGATGTATTGTACTTATGTGTATGGTCTCAAGTTGCACCCATTTACCTAAAAAAGCCTCAAGTTTATTCTTCTTTACAGCTGAGTAGTACTTACTACACTGTATACAAAAGACTTCTGGGAGACGGACATGCTCTCTGCAGCCTCTGTTGCCATTACTCCTCCCATTTGCTCTCTTGCTCTTCGCCACCACTTTGAAAAGTTGCCTTCTGCCATGTGCCAGTCTTCCTTGGAGCCAGCTGAGTATAGACTGAAACCTCCACTAACTGTTAGCTAAATAAACCTTGCCTTCCTTCATTTTGCATGTTGGGTATTGTGTCCCAGCAATGAGAGAAGAGGAACCGAGACATCAGCTAAGGTTATATATGCAAACAGAGATCTTCTGTGAAGTTTCATGACTCTTTATTTAACATGTATCTCCATCAGATCATGTTCAAAGAGAAGGCTCTGTAGGGCCAAGGAGATAGCTCAGTGGAATAAGTGCTGTCCTGGCAAGTGTAAGGTTCTGGGTTTGATCCCTCTTACCACCAAAAAAAAAAAAAAAAAAGAAAGATCTGTGACATAGTTTATTTTACAAGGTGATACCTGTTATCATCTCATACTTTTTTCTTTTATTTTCATAATTTTATTGATAAACAGATAGCAATGAGACAGTTTCAAATCAAATTGCTAGGACAGTTTCAATAACCAACACACTGCATACATTCTTCTTAGTGGTTAATTGCTGTACAAGATGTGGACTTGAGATCCTATTTACAAACACCATTAGAACAAATCCCTCTATTCATTAAGAGAATGTAACTATATATCTATCCCATCCACTTTGAATACAGAGACAAAATGGACATTCATCTGTATACCCCTTTTTTTCTAAGTTCCGTTATTGAATATTATAGGTGTGTAAACTCAGCAAAATATTCTAAAAGAGTCCAGTAGCCCATAATAGCATTGGGTCTTCTGTTTAACTGACACTGTCAGAAATTATTGACCTGAGTCTCCCACAGCTCAACTTAACAGCATAGCTTTACTTCCTATACCATCTCATACTTGTATTGAATTACTCTTACATGCTTTTCTCTATTCAAATTTTTAAAGTACCACATTATGTCCTCTTGTCCTAGTCAACTTGCGTGACGGTTGTGGTGGATGGCAATGGCATGATGTCACTGATCATTCTATCTGTGCAGTTTTAGGTGACTGTAAGCAGTAAGTCTGCTGAGTGTAGCAAGGGGGTGAACGGTTCTGAGCACCTTTACCTAGAAGCCATGCTATGACACTCCGCACTGCCCCTGGGTCCCACCTGTCAGCAAATGTCACGAATGATTTATTCAGACAGTTCCATTGTCCTCTAATAAGTGCATGTGCTCCTTAGGCTTTGTGAAATAGAGATCATCTCAATTATTTTTCTGTGTAACTAGAAACACTAAGTGGAAATTTAGGCACTACAGAAAAAATGGGGTCATTATTAACTACAACTTAGTATGGACTATACAAATGAAGGTTAAGTTTGAGCTTGTGAATGCATAATTTGAAAGGAGAGAAATTTGGATTCATTCATTTGAACCCCTTCTGAGGTTGAGATTGTAAAATCTTTTGTAAAGAATGTGGATGACATTTTGTCCTATTTCAGCTTACGCTTGCTCCAGTAGTATTCTGCAAAAGGGTTTACTTTATCAACATAAATAAATTCCCCTAATAATCAGTATCATTTTGAAGGATAACCTCATTTTTCAGAGAGAATGTAAATTTGTATTCATTCCTCCCTATCTTATCTTTCCTATCCTTCCTTTCCATGTTCTGTGTAATTCTTGAAATGTAATTTTAGAGATCACTGAACAATTTCTAAACACAGAAGTAAAGTTTAATTCTATTTTCAGAGCCAGTTTTTCTAATATCTTATATCTGGTACATTTTAACTTTGTTCATTAAGATATTCCATTTTTCACTAAAATCACAGAACATTAAACTTCATTTGAAAGCAACATCACATGCTAAAGAAATGTATAAAAACTAGGGTGTCAACAAAGATATTTTAATTGTCGTCAAACTCCACCTAATTTCTTGAGGCAGCAAGAAAAGGGGAAATGGAAGGAGAATAAAAATGAAAAACGAGTTTTGTGTATTAGAGTACAAAGATATTTTGAATGCCATTTAGTCCACTTTTAAATCTGTGTCCTCAAATAAGAAAACAAACAACAACAACAAAACAACCTTACTATTGTCATTGGGTCTCTGAGCTCCTGGCTGCATGAACTGACCTCATTTAGGGACAGGAAGGATACTATGCCTACTGGCTGTGGACATGTGATCACATGTGAAGAGGCCATGAAGCCTGACAGCAGCGAGCTCAGAAATGGCACACAAGGGAAAGCAACTTAGGTGAACACTGGAGAAATTACATTCTCATACTACAGAGTTTTGGTAGAAAACATTAAGGGAAGGCATCGCAGTAAGAATGTTGTCATTTAATATTTTCTTTCGATCTCAAATGTGTTGTTCCATGATAATATCCTTGGCGAGCATGTGTGGGACCCTGAGTTTAATCCCCTGGATGAAAAAAAGAAAGAAGAGCACACAGGCAAAAGAGAGAGGAAGGAAGGCAGGAAGGCAGGGAGAGACAGAGGAGGGAGGGATAGAAAGGGAAGGGGAAGGGAAGGAAGGGGAGGAAGAAGAGGAAGGGAAAGGAGGGGGAAGAGATGTGAGAGGACTGGAGGCAAAGGAATGAAGAGAAAGAGAAGGACAGAGGGAGCAAGGGCATCTGCTTTCAGCAGCTAGCTGATCGTTTTTGCCAATTTTGAATAAACAATGAACCTTTCCCACTTAATTTATACATCCTTATGAAGCTTACATAAAATATATGTGCATAGTTCTCAGTAATCAGAAGCCTAAAATATGGGGATCAGTATGATTGATGGCAGTTAGCATGCAATATCATTGAAAGTGGTGTGCATTGATCACTACACAGAGATGTATCTAATTTTTGTATAAAAATCTATGTTATAAGTAGATGTTTATTTTTCCTTTTAACATATGGTTCATGTAACATTATAACACACACGTTGTCTCATAGTCCATTCCACTCCTCACCCACTCCCCTCAAAATATCTCATCTGAAGTACAAGAGCAAGACATCTGCAGTGCCTGCAGCCTTCCATTTCTCTATTATGCTATTGAAATCATTCACTTCATGTATCAGTACTTTGTTCCTTTTTATTAATGAGCATTATTCTATTGCATAAGTACAGCAGTTTTTCTATAAAAGACAACAGGCATATGCCATGTTTGTTGTTGTTGTACTATTTTTTTTTTCTGTATTTTAGGGAAGGGTCTACAGCGTGTTCAGGGTCTCACTACTAGATAGGACTTGGAGTTTCATGACTCTTTATTTAACATGTATCTCCATCAGATCATCTTCGAAGAGAAAGATCTATAGGGCCAAGGAGATAGCTCAGTGGAATAAGTGCTGGCCTGGCAAGTGTAAGGTCCTGGGTTCAATCCCTCTTACCACACACACACACACACACACACACACTCACACACACACAAATCACAGCCTACCAAGTGCTGGGATTACAGGTGCGCACCACCATGCCCAATCTCAATTGCTGTCTCAGCACACCCCGGAGCAGGCCCAGCACGACAGGCCTGGAGATCAAACTCCGTGCCCTTGCACCTGCTTGCAGGCACATTAATCCGCTGTGTTTTATTATTATTGTGAATAATGTTTCTACAAAAATTCATGCATAAGGGGCTGGAGAGATGGCTCAGTGGTCTAAAGCACCTACTTAGAACAAGTTCAGCGAAGCACAGGGACCACGGTTCAATCCCCCAGCACCACATGCCAGCCAGCC
>NW_004524748.1:2474469-2475693 GCF_000260255.1 Octodon degus
CATAGTGATTCTCCTGTTTTCAGGCTCCCAAGTGCAGGGATTACAGGCATGCACCACCATACCCTGTCTCAACGGCCATCTCAGCATGCCCTGGCTGCAGGGCCAGCACAGCATGTCAGGGATCGAACCCCGGACACTTTTCTTATATACATACATAAATAAGAATTTTTTGACTGTTACTAGTTAGGTGGATTGTTTTTGAAATTTTAAGTCTGTTTTATGTAACTAATAAGTGTTCCATTTTTGAGTTCTGATTTCATTTAAACCCATTCTCTTTTTCATTTAGGTAGCTCATCTAGCCCACAAAAGCTTATTAAGCATTTGCAATGTTATTTTATAGCAATTATGTCAACAGCACCGCATAAGATGGAGACAATCAGAAAGATAATATGCATAAAGAAAATATTAGAAATTCCTTCTAATAGCATCCTTCTGCATTCCCAGGCACTGATGTATGAAGCATACAGCATTAGTCTCAGGAGATACCAGCTGGCATCCCATGACAAAAGGTTCTCAGTCACACGCTTAGAGCAACACTGGATTAATCAACATTAAATTAACTTCATTGTAGCACTTATCAAAGTGCTAACGTGTACCAACGGGTGACAGAGAATGGTACTTTTCCAAATTTATTTGACGTTAAAATATTTTCATTTTGTTTCAGAGCACCAAACAATATCTCACTCAGTGAATATTCCAGGAAATTAACTTTACAAAGTGCTACTCTAGTGCAATCAAGTTAAGGTACTGCCACTGAAAATGAAGAAAAGTGACAAATTTATTAAGTATGATTAAGGAAAAACAAAAACACAACTGAAAGTGAAGTGAGAGGAGTATGAAAAAGGATCAAAATGAGTGGCATAGATTTAGTCTGGGAGACAAGACTTTAATAACGAAAGGTGAGAAATTGGTCAGGTAGTCTGCTGTCCATCATTTCAGCCATTTCATTGTGCAGTCAGTATTGAAAGCATTCACAGTGTCTTTACATACAAGGGTAGCTAACAAAGGAAAACTAGGTCACCATTTCAACCTGAATAACTCAATGACAGAACTACAATAGCCTCTAAAAGACAATTTAAAGGGCCTTCTTCCAAGCACCTACCTACTTCCTCTTTAAGAACTGGCCCTAGTCACGGGACCCTGAATAGACCCAGAGCGCAGGCCCAGCATGGAACCCTTCAGCAGAACTCCCTGCAAAGAGGCTAGAGGCAAGACCCCCCAGCT
>NW_004524748.1:2476983-2479455 GCF_000260255.1 Octodon degus
GGTGTTAAAAGGGCAGCACAGGAGGCATTAGACTAGCAGGAATTCTGTCAGTGACTAAGCACAGTAATTGATGGGAAATCCAGATTGCTTAGACAGAATGGAGTAGAATGGGTCTCTACAGAATACATGGATACAATTAGCACACATGTTCAGTGCAAATGACTGTGGTTTTGGCAGACTACATTGTGATTTTTGGATGAATCTAAATGACATGAACTTGCTTTTAAGACAGAGAAGAAAATAATACAACTTCATATCCTCATTATTGATGGCTCTGATTAAACAAAATGAAAGATCTATGCTATTAAACTATAAATACTAGCCCACGAAATAAGTAATAATGGGAACATAAATTACTAACCCACTATGAAGCCAGGAAGATGAATGTTTTTCTCAAGTAATCTCCAATATTGTCATCATCCATTATTTGCAAATATTAGAAGTTGTCCTTAGAGAAAATAAAAATGAATCTTTTCTATCTCCATAGCACTTCTTAGTCAAAGAAGTTCCAAAAGAATCTCCACGTGAAGATGGTAAATCTCAGGAACTCTCACCTTGCCGATCTTCAAGGCCTGTCATTCATACCCAGGACTTGTCATTCTCAAGTTCCCTCAGCCCGGCCTCAGCCTACTGCTGCAGCAAGACTCCCCTTCCTGGACTTGCAGACTCCTGCATGCACGGTTGCACACACTCTGTCGCAGTGAGTGCTACACAGACACGAAGAGCTGCCCCATGTAAGGGTAGCACTGCTTCTGATGCATCCTATTTGCTATTTAAAAATTACAAAGCACAACGTTATTATCTGCAACATTAAAATTTAGAAACAAGACTGTCCTGAAGGTGTGTTTTTGAAGTGGAAATGTTGCATCTCAGCAAAGTGATTCCCAGCCTCTTTACTTGCATCTCTTTGACAAATAAAGATGCCTTTCAAATTTGGGCACAAACAAAAATGCTAAGACCAATACAGGAGAAGCAACTTTCTGTCATGCAAGAGAATCATACCAGAACTTCCTCAGTAGGGAGGTGAAGCTGTCAAAGTGTCATTTAGACATATACTCTTCATTTTTTAGTTAATTTAAACATATAATCAGTAACATAAATAATATTGAATGAAATTGTTTAATGAACTCAGTCAAGGGTAAACCACATCATAGATATTCATTATTCCCACAAGATTTATTTTAAAGTGAGTACCTGCTCAAAAAATCTAAACTGTGCATTACTTTTGTCTTAATAATCTGGTAACCTAAACAACTAATTTTAAGATAACATTATGCAATACATCAACCATTGTTGAAAGCCTATTACATTGTTTAATGAAATGTTGTTTAGTTTCTAAGTTTGTTTTTTTTTAACCATTTTGTACTCTTTAAAAAAGAAGCAATTGGATTACTAGAGCCATCAACAGTAGGGAAACGACGCTACCTAGACTGACAGTGCAGCTTAGGAGTTAGGAGTGAACACTCTGGAATCCAAGGGCTTCGGTCTATCTTCCTGCTTTACCACCCAGTAGCTGTGTTCTTGCTGACCCAAGTTTTTAACCTCTTGATGCCAGTTTTCTCATAATACCATGAGAATAAATGTGACTATAGTTAAGGATTGTTATAAAATTAGAAACTTAATAATAAGCCTTGCCCCCAAACTATATCGTGCATTCACTGCTATCATTATGATTTTCATCACCAGTATGCTGAGTATTATCAAATTAGCCCTTGTGAGGTGCACGGCTTGGGCCAAGAGTCTTTGTAGTCCACGTTTGGCTCCTGCCTGCAGAGGGGAGCTGCAACTTCTGCTCAGCTCTCCAGCCCACCCAAAACAAGATGTTATTTTACAGGAAATATTAAGGCAAAATACAAGTTTAAATTATTGGGAAATTGAGGTAATAAAATAAATCAAGTAAATTCAAAAGTGTACTATACTGCTACTTATTTTAATTTCGTTATTATAATTTATTGTTGCAACTGCAATGTACAGCAAGGTAGGATTTCTTATATGTAATTAACATTATATTACTTCTGAAAGAAGTACATGAAAATTTGGGAAGAGATGACTTTTCCACAATTTCCAACTAGAAAAGACCATTTTTAATAAGGTAAAATGAAGAACAATTCCAAAATCTTCAAAATAGTAACACAGTATTCATTAATGCATAACAAAAACTGTAAAAGATTAGAAAAAATAGTAATCAGAAGCCTCAAAGAATAGAGGATAATTTTAATTCCTTTGAAAAAGAATATATTCAGAATAAAATTATGAACTGGAAAATTATACTGCTGTTTCAGATAATCAAATGTAGTGACATATGTAATTGATTTTTTGATACATCTATTGCAAACTGAGGATGAGTCATCAAAGAATTTAAAATTGCACTACTGTTATGACCGCTGCCTTACAGTGTCTCAGTAGCATATGACATATTTATTTTTAATGAAAAAAAATAGTACCTTCCCTTAAAAACTACAGTAACACTGG
>NW_004524748.1:2481340-2483568 GCF_000260255.1 Octodon degus
AAAAAAGTTATCATACCCTAAAAATAATGCCTAATGTGTGAAATTTGCATTTAGAAGAGCCAAACCATAATTTCTAATGTGGTTTATAAGTGGTTCGTTAAAAATACATGCCTACTATAATAAAATAATTTTAATGGATGTTTCATAAACTTTTAAAATGACCTTCCTAACACATAACAAAATACGTAAGTGGATTTTTTGTGTATTTTATAACTGTTAAATAAAATGTTAGCATAGCAAATCTGTGACAATTAGTTGTCTTCATTTCAAATTTTTACATATTTTACATTGATTCGATTGAAGCCTCAGGTAGAGTAGCGTCTGGCATAGAGCACGTCAACCTAACTCTGCAAGATAAAAATTACAGAAGATGACTTAAGTTCTTGTTCAGTGCTTCCAAAGCTGGTATCCACTCCAGATTCATAGGAAAAGAGATACTTCTTTATAACAAGAAATGTCGTAAGAGGCACTTATGGCTCTTATGTATTTCAAGGAAGGGGCTTGAATAAAAACGCAACAATATTTGCAAAGTGAGTATTTCTTCAAAAATATGATCTTCTTCTAGTTTTCCCTTCCTGGTTGTTATCTACATAGCAATGTAATTTACCCATACTTTCCTTCCTGCATGAATAAATTGGAAGCCAAATCTGCATGATTGTCACATGGCCTTTTCTTATCTACCACTCCTTGTCTAAGTGCTCTTAGACTTCCCCAGGATTCTAATAAGTTACCAGAATTGTTCGCTTACTCCAATCCAGATATCCACTTTGGGCAGCAACCCCTATTCTGCAACCCTGTTTCTGCGAGTAGACCTCTGATGGCTTGCACCTTTGGATTACACCCATTCGATAGATGTTCATTGTTCTTAGTTTTAAACCAAAATGCTATCATGTGGCCAGTGAGACTTTGGTTTATCTAGAACATTCTTGGCCCTGTAGTCTCACTATGTACATTCACGGCCTTTTACTGAATACCAGTCATATACCATAAGTAGAGTGAAGATGATCACTGCGAACACTCCACTCATTGGATCTGCAGGTGCCTTCCGACTCTGCTCCTGTGTTTCACTCATGTTCCTCTTACTGTGTTGCCCATGACACATGCTGTCACTATTCCTCAGAGATTAGATCACAGTCCTCTGCTGAACTCTTACAATAGTGCTCCCATACTTCAGAGAACTTCTATCAGACCAAGGATGTATTCTAAAGGTTACTCTTCGAATACTTTCCTTAATGCAGACTGTAATACTTTCTAGTGTTGTATTGTACACGTACTAAAACTAGTAAATATTTGACATAATTAAGATCATAGAGAAAATCAATACAAGTTACAAGTGAATATATAATAGAAGAGAGAATGATAAATGTCTAAACAATAAATGTATTTTGGCGGAACCTATTAAGAAGTATTGGGGCTGGGAAGATAGCTCAGTAGAATAAGCACCAGCTTGGCAAGTTCAGGGTCCTGAGTTCAATCCCTGGTACAGAAAAAAAAAAGGAAATATTTCTAAAAAAAAAAAAAAAAAAGATCCTAAAGTTGAAACTTAGTGAGTAAATGTGATAGGTAATAGTATTATGTGTAGCCAACTCATTCATGGCTAAATCTGCATTTGCTTTACAGGGTTGTAATTGTTCAAGTCGGCTTGAACACAATGCATCTTGTTCTAAAGCTTTGTTTCATTTATTGATTATTTTGCCCACTTTCAAAAAGTGACCTTTGCTTACCCATACTAGTTAAGATGACCTCTTGGAAAGTCAAGATTCTACTGAGTAAGACCTGAACTTCTGAGACCGGGCATGGTGGTGTGCACCTGTAATGCCAGGCTGGAGAGGCTGAAAACAGGAAACTCACTCTCAGCCTGAGCTGTGTACTGAGACCCTACACTAGTACATTAAAAAGAAATGATTGAATACCTCTCATCTTGGTCTTCTAAATGTGTACTATTTCTAATGTCTTATCAATTATTATACTTTCTTTACAATAAATTTTTTAAAAAGACAAAAAATAAGATTTCTTGAAAGTAAGCATTAATATTCAATTATTTATCCAATTTTGCATAACTATATCTGTAATCTGAACAAAATATTTGATGATAAAAAATAGGTAATACAACAACCAGTGTTAATTAACTATTCTGGTTTTGAAGACCTGTGTATTGTTTTATGTTACCTGTTTCTATATTTCTTTTTCTATTTGTTTTTGCTTCTGTTTTTACTTTTCAAAATAAA
>NW_004524748.1:2484037-2484624 GCF_000260255.1 Octodon degus
TAGAGCGTAATACCTCACGGAGGCCTGCAGTGGGACTGCTTTCAGCTCCACTCTCCTTTACATGGCTTTAGAAAGAAGGATTTGAATTCTCTTCAATGTAACTTCATCACTTTTTAAATGAAAACCAAACTTGTATTTGTGTCATGTTTAGGATTAAATGACAAATGCAGAAAAGCAGCACACGCCAGAATGCCTGCCACCTAGCAAGTGTTTAATAAACATTCTCTATTATTTCCCACCGTCATCGTCTTTGTGTTGTTAGGAGTAGCAGTTCCAGTAGCAGCACTATGTTCATTATTGTCATCTGACTACAAGTAAAAAAGTTATCTTAATGATTCTAATTAAATTAGCAAGAAAAGCTTTGGAAAAATAATGGACATTGATGAGAATGTTATTTTATGGAACTGTGTAAAGTGAGTTCATTCTCTGGCTGCTGCTACTAGTACCCAGTGAGAACATGATGTGGACTTTTTTAATATGATAGCCATAATATTACTATTTGAATGAACTGACATTCTCTTACTTTAACAACGTTTGAACGTATGTGGATTTTATTCTTATCTGAGAAGGGGTTATAGAATATAATA
>NW_004524748.1:2486109-2487106 GCF_000260255.1 Octodon degus
GTAAATAAGTAAATACTTCAAAAGTAAATATGTTTACTTTCAAATTGAAATGCTTGAAGAAATCCAGCCTCAACGTTTTCCTTATTTTTCCTTATCTGCCTCCAACTTGGATCCGTAAACTCTTAGCCAACGCCCAAAGCAGCACTAGTTTGATATAAATAGACTGACACAGAGCCACAGACACGCAGACGGCCTCCTGATGAGTAACTGCTGCGGCCCGACGGTGTGACTGCAGTGTTGCTTAAGTGTACGGACTCAGAGGCAAGCCATAGTTGCTTCTGCTCCGGGTCTTCACTTGAACACAATCTGGAGGTAGAGATTAATTGGCTTGTTCTCTTTCAGAGCAGGAAATGAGAAGTATAACTATTTTCCTTTCTAACTTTAAATATCACAGCAAAAATTAAACCACAAAGGAAAGACAAAACGAAAATAGCCCTTGTTTTATTCAAATTAATTAATTAATTGTGCTATCCTTGTGACAGTAGGCAAAAGGAAAATTAGCTGTAGGGGAGAATTAATCACCACAGAGCAGAAAAGGGTTGTGTTGGTAACACGAAGCACTTTAATATGCCTGGTGTTATTCTTTTTTTTTTCAAAAAGAAACAACTTTTATTTTATGAAAAATAAAAGAATAGCAACAATACTTAATATACTGTATATAGCTGTCTTCAAAGTAGTTACTCAAATACAAGACATAAACTAAAAAAATTACAAAAAAGAAATAGATAATACACAAAACTTTCTTTTCAATGATGACCTAAGATAAATTAGTAGTATGAATGGAACAAATTAGCATACACATTAAGATATTTTAAACATATTCCTATTAATATTAACAAAAACGAAAGGAAGAATATGAAGGTGTTAACATTTGATAAAATTTCAATGCTGAGGGCTGGTGAGATGGCTCAGTGGTCTAAAGCACCTACTTAGAACAAGCTTAGCAAAGCATCGGGGACTGCGGTTCAATCCCCAGCACCACATGCCAGCCAGCCCC
>NW_004524748.1:2489072-2493116 GCF_000260255.1 Octodon degus
AAAATTTCAATGCTGAGTGTTTTAAATTAAAAAGTCAACACAATCTCCTTTTTCATTCTGATTTACCAGTGCCCCATGGAAACGGCTGTAGGTTTTGATCACAGTTACTACACTATAAAGTCAACTGTTGGGAAGTGTAAACCAACTAAAATCTTCACTAGAAATGATTAGGTATTAGTCATTTCTTAGGTATCAATCTTACTGTGTAAATTCTAGAAAAGATTTTGTGTTTTGATAATTTCATCGTGTGCTTTATACATCTACCCAACTGTACTTTTGAAACAAACTACAGTTGAAAGAGATACAGATAAACTGAGTAAGAAGAGGAAATAGCTTTCAAAAAACATAAGTACAAATGAAAATTGAAGTCATACTACTACACATTCTTTCATTATTTAATTTTTAGGTTCTGGGGATCAAACTCAGGACCTTATGCTTCCCACACAGGCACTTACACCGCTGAGCTATCTCCCTGGCTAGCTCTTGAATGAAGTTAAATCCTCTAAGGAGTCCTAATGAAACCTTAGAAATAAAACAAAGCAAATAAAAAAGAAAAACAGAACTGCAAATTACATGTACTACACAGAAAACTAGACAAAGTGTAGACAAAAGTATAAAATAAACAGAGCCGTTTGTTTGTCTCCTATGTAATGTCTTGGGAAGAGAATGAGAGATAGTCCCATGATGCTGGTGCAGATTAAATGGCTGTATCTACTTTTCTTGTACTTTGAACAACTAGCTTTATTCTCACTTTATTTTTGACCTTCAGGAGGAGCCAGCACCATCATTCCCTTAAACCTTTGTTGGAGTTTATTTTACACTCTTCTCATTGTCAGTTTTGCATTCAAATTTCTCAGGTATGCTCAACTTGTGAGCAATAGAACAGAGATGTTTGTTCCCTTTTACAAGTTGACAAGCTACTTCCTTCTTCCTCTTCCCCTTGTATAACATGTCTATAACTTTTATTTACTTTCATTCTTTTGTTTATTTGTTTTTGTTTTTTTGTATGGGGGTCTCACTACACAGCTCAGACTCCTACTGATTCTCCTGTTTTCAGCCTCCCCAGCAGTGGGATTACAGGTGTGCACTACCATGCCTGGTCTTGGCAGCCAGCTCAGCATGTCCAGGGGCATGGCCGGCACAGCATGCAGTGCCAAGGATTGAACCCCTCCTTTCATTTTATTTTCTATTTTTTTAAAATCCTTTCTGTGTGTGTGTGTGTGTGTGTGGCCAGCTCAGCCCACCAGGGGGCGGGGCTGGCTGGCATGTGGTGCTGGGGGTTGAACCGTGGTCCCTGTGCTTTGCTAAGCTTGTTCTAAGTAGGTGCTTTAGACCACTGAGCCATCTCACCAGCCCCACTGCTTTCATTTAAATAAAGTCTTTAAAAGTTAGAAAAATCAGTTACATTTATTGGGAAAGATACTTGTCTGTATTATCATATATTGTTAAATTAGGCCCATCTTTTTCCAATGAAGCATAGTCCAGCCTTAGATATGTATCTACTTCTAGAAACTCAGAAAAGTAATTTTAAATTGTCTAAGACCTGGCTTCAAATATTTCCTGCTTTTAATTTTACTGTGGTTTTTTTGGGAGGGTTGTTTTGATTATTTTGTTTTGTTTTGTCAAGACAGGATCTTCCTATGTAGTTCTGGCTGACCTTGTATTAACTGCATAGCCAAGATTGGCCACAAACTCTCAACAATGTCCTGCCTAAGCCTTGCTAGTGCTAGGACTACAGGTGTGCACCACCATGCCCGGCCTCTGCTTTATTTATTTTTGTGTAGGTAAAAGCTCCACTAAAAACTTACGTTGCTACAATTTTTACTATTTTCATTTACAAGGATGAGTGCCTGCATATTTTTGCTTGCTAGCAATAACCTCATAAAATTAAATTTTCTTTCTCCAGAATGTAAAGTCATTGGGTAGAATACACTTGGTTCAAAGTAGATTTGGCAAGATTCAATAAAGAAAAACAGCCGCTAGAAATTTTAAATGTGAACCGCAGTGGTTCTAGCAACTCTGCTCTGAGTTACACTGGTGGCCACAAAGCAACTAAAAATCATCATGTAAATTCAATTGCTACCTGGGAGTTCTTGGGACACCAGAGAAAAAGTTGAGCTAAAATATCATAAAAGTTGCACAGCTGAATAATGAGATACATACATATATATGTTTCATAACTTAAGAGTTTTTCAGCCTTACAGTCAGTGGTATGATTAGCATTATATTTATAGTAGAAGCCATATTCTAAATTTCCACCTTTTCTGAGGCTAGTAATCAATGGTACAATACTGTCTTGTGATCGGGGCCTGCAGCAGCAAGCTCAGGGACCACAAAAGTAAATATATAACACTCTACTGCAGTATCTATGTATCTATGCTGCTAAGCTGTGACATGCAGTAGGTGAGGTGGATCAAAGGCATTTTTTACCTAAAATACTATTGATTTGCAATTGGTATATGGGGTCAAAACCCCTTCATAAGTTAAGGAGAATCTTTACGTCTATATTTGAAAGCAAATCACTTAAAATGTCAATATTGTGCATATTTGAGTTTAAATACCTGAAAATACAGGAGATCGCTTAGTGCTATTGAAGTCCCCGTACATTGGTAATTACTTTTAAATAGTGAATAGCCAACATATGAATTTTACAATGGACACTCTTGTCTTTGCTGCAGAGAAGTCAGCGACATTCTGGGTAGATAACAGAGCGACTCTAGAAATTCAAGTAGGACTTACATGTTAAGAAAACAAGCCGAGACTTTTTTTTTTCTTAAAATGAATAATGAGTACATCTTTCAAATTCAATCCACATGGACAAGATTCTGATTTTAAGAAACAAAAGTTAGACCTCTTGCACAAGAAACACTGAAATGCCTCAGTTTTGGAGCAGAGGCCCTTTGAATTTTTTGCTATTTCTCACTTGTGTACATGGGAACAGTTCTGAAGGGGAAGGTTCTGGGTTAGCAGTTGGTCTGAGCAAAAGCCTCAGCATCATCTTGGAAAACAAGTAAAAGACAAAAGAACTAGTTAGTGAGCCCTATGGATAATGAGGAGCATTGGAGATTTAGAAAGAAGGTGTTCATGAAATGGCTTAGAAAAAGCAAATGGTGCTGGATTTCAAAAATTAAGAAAATGAAAGAGTTAAAAACAGAACACAAAAAAGAAAAGAAATAATATATTTCATCACCAAAAATTCTGAAAGTCAGCATTTGTCTAGAGTTGCATACTCACCAAAATTTATTTTAAAAACAAGTTAAATAAAATTCTATGCTATTAATATATAAAGATATATGTTGTTTTTTCTCCTATTTTAAATGCATGAATATACATAGCAATTTTAATGAACACTGAAGACCATCTATATTTTGTAGTCAAATCCCCAATAAATCAAAAGTATTAAATTTTATATCTATGAAAGTACCCTTTTCTTTCTTTCTTTTTTTTCTTTTTTTTAGTATTTTTAGGGAAGGGTCTACAGGGTGTTCAGGGTCTCACTACTAGAACAGACTCTTAGTGATCCACCTATTTACAGCCTCCCAAGAGCTGGGATTGCAGGTGTGTGCCCGAAAGTATCCTTTTAATTATAGTCTATGTTTTAATGAAATGTAGTAAATATAAGTAAGAGTTACCAGGTAAATGTAAGCATTTATTATAAGAGGAAATCGTAAGTTATAAGATCATGTAGAAATATTAGAAATCCATTCAAATTAATCTCATATCAGATAACAAAATTAAGGTTTATGCACTATATGTATAATATCCAAACTTTAATTTTTATTTTATTAATCACGTTATGCAGTATATAGAACAGAATGAAATGTCATAGATTAATATTACAAACGAAGTTATATTTATTTCAAGAAGCAATCAAAATTATAAGGGACATCTTGGTCCATGCGAGAGGGTATAGACTTGATTATACCCTGAAGAACAGCACAAAATTAAAAGGACATTCCACTAATCGAGCTGCTAGTCAGAAACAAGAATTCTCTTATTTTCCTTGAAATTTTACATATGTTAAGGAAATTTAAAAAATAATAA
>NW_004524748.1:2493216-2502168 GCF_000260255.1 Octodon degus
ACACTACCCAGTAGTTTTCATTATCACCACAAAAATAGAAGTGGCCTTCAATGATACCTTAACATACTAATTATATGAAAATAACATACTAATTATATAAATTTTAGGGATCTACCAGGCATCTTTTTATAGTTTTGGTATGGAAGCACATTTTAAAACTTCCAGTTTTTAATAGTTTAGTACAAAAATAATCCCCTAAGTCACAGACATTATATAAATACTAGCAACTTAGATGAAATAATTAACTCACGTTTCCTTCCCTTGTGATTTATTAGTAGGCTTCAAAACTAAGTGTCTTTTGGATTATTTTCTTTCTGTGTCTAATGTTCTCATGCTTTTCAATATGCTCTTTTCCAGCTTTCTAATTTCTTTCCCCTTCTACAAAAAATAAACTTCTTGAAATATATATTCTTAGACTTTGTGAGATAGTAATTTCTCTAACTCATTACTCTCCATAGATCAGGTTTGTTTCATGTACCAAGTTGTGGAAGATTTTGAACAGAGTTCAACCTTGATTTCACGTAACCATTTCCTACAGCATGCCTAGGGCTGGGAATGTAGCTCAGTGGTAGAGTACTTACCTAACTACCTTGTTAATGAGTCACTGTATTGTATGAGGTAGTATCTTGATAAACACTGTCATTTAAAAATAAATAAAAGAAACAAAGAAACAAATATACACTGGTACCACCACAGCACAAGCCTTCATAATTTCTCGACTGTGTTTCCCAAAGTCTGCACCTCCCAAATGGGGCACTATAGAAATATAATTCTCTAATGTACATACAAAGATGGGCATTCACTCTACTTAAGGAATTAACTTCTCTCATGCATCGAGAATGGTATTCATTATGGGTCACACTTAGGAAAGCTGCCAGAGACTCACTCAAGTAATTTTTTATAGGGTTTCATTCTCTCATGGAATCCTAACTGAAAGTCAGCTTAAATACTACCTCTATTACATATTTAAAAGCTTTCCAGATGGGATAATTTCAGGTGTGTGGGTCTGAAGACAGAATTCTGTAGCAGCGTGCTTGGCTAGCATGGGTGAAACCCTAGGTTTGATGCCTAACATGGGGAGAAAAATTAGAGTAGGCCTGTAGGTAGGGGGAGGGAAAGGAAGATTCCATAGTTGATCATGTTTGGAAAATATACCACGCTACTTTCTTAAAGATTCACAAAGGAAATAAACCGGTTCAATAGACTAAGTCTTATAACAAACAGGAATCACAACAACAACAATAATACAAATATCAAGGCTGTTTGGCATTACTTGACTTTATATTTCCAAAGCTTTATATTCCCAAGGCTGCAACTGATCAGGTAAGTCTTCTGAAATACTTTGGTCCCCTAAAGCCTGAATTCCATCAAAAAAATTGGGAAATATTAGAAGCATGCTGCATTATATGTCAATTGCTTACCTTGCCACATGGGTCCTTCCAATCTTCTAGCTACATCTCACTCTAGAAATCATTTTTACAAGGAACACACACTTTGAGGGTTTTTGTTTTTCATTGTTGGTACAGGGTCTCACTACACAGCTCAGACTTGTAATAATCATGCTGTCTCAGCCTCCCCAGCTGGGATAATAGCATGCACCACCAGGCCTGGTTTCAGTGGCTGGCATGATGAGCCCAAGGTTCCGGGGCCAGTGTGGCATGCTATGCTATGAGGGATCAAACTGGGGTCCTTGCACTTGCCAAGCAGACTCTTAGGCCACTAAGCTATCTCCATAGCCCAGAACACAAATTTTGAAGTTAATTCTTTTTACTTTAAATTCTTCGGCAGCTTGGTATCACCTACAAAAAAAATTGAAATATATATAATAGCCTGGTATTCAAAACTACAATGTACTCCATTCCCTGCCTTCATCTGAGTACCTGCTATTCTGTTGCACACACACACACACACACACACACACACACACACAAAATACTCTGCACAAATTCTCAACTCTTTTATTTTTTCCTTTTGCTGAAGCACCAAAAAACTCATTACTCATACTTCAAAATTCACCTTAACAGGCACCCTTTTTGCAGGCTTTCTCTCCCTCCACCTTGAGAAGTGTTTCTCCTTTTTGCATACACAGGTCCTCTCACTGGCTTCTCCTTGAGCATGTACATAACTGATTTAAATGTTTCTCACTGTGCTCTCCTTTGAAACCCTAAGAGTCAATATAGATACTTGATTAATCTTTTCATGATTAATGCCTACCAATAAGCACACTAAAGATGATTTTACAATCACGTGCTTTAAGAATCAATCTTTTCCAAAAGACAGACCAAGGAATGGAGGAATAGAGATGAGAGGGTGGGAAGAAGATAGAAAGAAGACCGAAGAGTCAAGATGTATGACACGCAGATGTCAAGGCCCCAGGAGAAATGGTTTCACATATAATTAATACGTGAACCAATAAAAATGTAATACTAAAGAAAGACTCACACCTTCAATATAATGATAATTTCTTAAGATATATACTTTAGCCTGGTATTCAAAACCACAGTGCACTCCATTCCCTGTCTTCATTTGAGTTCTTGCTATTCTGTCGCAAACACAGCACACACACATACACACACACTTAAAATCTTCATCCTTTGGCATACCTCCAACTCATATTAATTTTTCTTTTCAAACTGTTTTTATTTTTCCCATCATTCTCCTATGCATATATTAATATCATCCTTTCATTGTAAAGGGTGCTTTACAAAACTGTGAAGTTACTTATGCAAAATTCCTTATTTTGGTTCAAGTTTGAGGAAGAATATACTCTTTTTTGCTATTTCACATTTTTAAATGTCTTTTATATTTCAGGCAATATTTTAGACACTAGCATACATCCTTGAGAACTTAAAGTAACTACAAAAATCCCTACTCTCATGGAGATGATATGTTGAGTTGCTGCTTTTAGAAGGGAAAGCCAGGAAAGCCTCTTTCATGAAGGGAGTTTTAAGAAGAAGCTGAATTAACGTGAGCAACATTCCACATGCTATAGAACAATCCAGGATAACCTTAGATTTTCTTTCTCTGTTAGACTGGTATGTTCATTTTTATTCCCTTAGAAATAGAGTCAATGTTATGTTAAAAGTTGCTTTAAACCTAGTGTTGAGACTATCAGAGGCTAATCCTTGAATGTTGGCCACCAGGATCCCAATTGATTGCTCCTAGCCTGTTGTGAAAGCATTTACAGGAGAGATGAGCAGCACAGGGAATCCATAGTGATTTTAGACATTCGCCGCCTCACAGTGCCCAGCAGCGAAGGCTGAAAGGGATCAATCACTTTCTGAACTGCACACTACAGCGGCTGGAAAGAAATCCTTCTGAAGTTTGCCACTTGGGACAAATTCAATATTTTTTAGATGATTCTCACTGTAAGCATGCATAATGTTATTAGTGAGAGCACTAAATTGAGCAGTTTCCTGGCAGCCTTTGCATCTTGCAGTCCTGACGGTTTCTCCACCGTGTGGGCTGGAGACTAAGAGCTGCAGACAGTTTCCATGAGTAGCTTTTTACTTTCTATTTCCTTGAGCTCTAAATATTTCATTTTCCTTTTAAATGTCATTTTCCCATTGCTGTTAGAAATATATGTGAAAGGTATATCCATTAAACATCAGACTCTTGCCACCAGCACATTAATTGTTTTGATGGACAGTGTCGGGAAGTTCACATGGGCTCTGGGCCTCACAACTCGAATCTTGTACCTAGTAATACCTAGTTTCAGCATTGTTGTGCCATTGTTCATTTATAGAGACAATACAGCCCCATCTTTGTATCTCACTTTATATATTTCATGCCGACACTGCTGATATAACTATAGAAATTACTATTGCAACTTGTCAACAAGACTCACTATTAACTATTAAATATATAATCCCTAGAAAATATCAGTGGAAGCCTTCCGAGGAATATAGAATTTGCTAGCTCACTCTTTAGTATATCATGTCAAATATAAAGATGATCTTTTGCAATATAAAATCAAAACAAGACAAATAGAGAAGATAAAATAAAATTATGCTCCTATGGAAGCTGGATTCAAAGCTTTTTCCTCATCAGTTTAGAGACCAGATAACAAATGGACATATCCAAAGCTACAGAGAACTTGTGGATGGAATTTGGTGAGCACAGGGAGCACAGCAGTAGATGTGCGATGGTTGAGGTTGGCAGGCACATGTTACTAACTTTTCAGAATGAATCTTTTCCTTTATAACTTTTCCTTAAATACTCCAAATCACACATAGATAGCCTATTTAGTAAGTTAGGGTGACACCAAAAAACATGCAAATAAATTCATCTGGTTGGAATTAAAAGCAGCACTAGGATTTTTTTCTTGTCTGTTGCCTTCCCTCATGAAGACAGTCACCCCTGACCATGCCCTGTGCATTACACATCGTAAAGCCTAACATGAAACTGCCAATCTTACATTCATTTCAGCTTAGACACAACTGCAGGGAACATCCCTGCAGAATCCCCTACACAAAATAAATAATTTAGCAGTGTCTCAGTTACTTTTATCTCCTTGCTGGGACAAAATACTTGACACCTAGAATGAAAGAAGGAAAGGTTTATTTAGTTCACAGTTGATGGAAGTTTCAGTTCATGGATGGCTGGCTCCAAGGCAGAGTGGAACATGGCAGAGGGCAGCTGTTCATGGCGGCAGAAAACAGTAAATGCAAGAAGAGCGAAGGGGAAGGGAGCAGAGAGCCAGCCTCTTTCACTCCCTTACAACGTATGCAAGGTATTTTCCCCAGGGAAGGTGTAATCACAGACTCTAGAAGCCTGCCCCATGACTGCACGATGCTTCGGGGAGACAACGAGACACAAACCATAAGAAGCAGTCTTCAGAGTACTGAAGTACAAGTGGCCCTTTCTTCTGCACAGAAGCCTACAAAAGGCTGAGTCTACTACTTTCTGTTTTAGAAATTTCCAAATCATAAAAATAGACAGATGTCATATTTAAGTGGCCTCATCATTTAAATTTTCTCTCATGGAATGTTCAAGCATTTACTTAAGTAACAATCATCCTGGAAAAATAAAGAAATGACTATGTGGCATTGTCAACTCTTGAGAAACATGTTCAAACAGTCATCATATTTTTTGTTGATTCAACAAATATGTAGAATAAAATTTTTCACATGTCATGAAAATATTTAGAAACAGTCATCACTGTTTTTACAATCTAGCTTCTGATTAGTCTATGACTATTGCTGGTTTCTAATAAGTCTTATCACAGAATCTATCACCTGGAGATATGTCAAAGGCTTAGAGTGTAGATGTCCCACAAATAAATAACTTACTTGACACAATTCCCCCTAAACTCATGGCTGAGAGATAGAAAGCTATTAAACTCTTGCCAAGCACTGTATTATACATGATTTCCTTTCTAAAAAGTTTGTTGTAAGCTTAATTGGCCATACCATAGCAATTGATTAGAATAAATTTTTCCCCCATAATGAGGATTTCTAAGAATGTTTTGCAACAGAAAACTATGCAAATCTCATATTTTCAATGGTATTGTCATTAAATAGCTGAATTTATATTTTTACCAAACTAAGCACATGAGAAAAGTATATGGGTTAATCTTAAACACTAGGTCAAGTGAATTGCTGATATATAAATTCCCTTTCAACAAGTTTATGCACACATACAACTCAAAATATTATTGTGCTTATTTAGGGCAGCATCTAATATCCGCTTATAACAGAATGGTCCTGTGTCTAGGGACATTTTGACATAATAGGGTTGAAGAGGGGAAAAGAAGAGAATATGGCCTAAAATAATAAAATAATGTATAAATAGTTTCCATTTTTAATAAATTTCATAATTCTGATTATATTCAAACATTTTAACCTCTCTGTTTTAGTATTTGCTTTTTACCGCTGAGAAATTAATTCTAACCAAGAAGAAATAAAATACTTTCTCTTTTAATACATAAATGTAAAGTTGTGCTCCCCATGGTTAGATCCAATTTTATTTTATCTTCCCACAGACAAGTGGATAAAATGTTAGGAGCATCAACTGAACATTATGATTTTGACTAGACTCTTGCTACCATATAAGGAAAATCATGATATTCACCAGTTATCTCATACCAATTTCCAAGAAATTATTTCTTGATAAATTCTCTTCAACAAATTATGAAACTATCCTGTTTCTTTTAATGTCACATCACTTATATTACTGAAACATTAAGGTAGCCTTCCCTAGATTAGGAAATTCTTCTCAATCATACCCTTTATAAATCAGCCCTGATACAAGAAGAAGATGTATCACGCCTCAATTGGAAAAAACACACTTCTCAAGCAGAGTGTGCTGACCTACCTCAGGGCAACCTTGGAAGTCTCAACAATGAATCACTTGAATGTAAAGTTAAGAATAAATCACAAGAATAAGAGCTAGAGTCACAGAAAAGCTACTAGGTAGGAAATTTTTAAGGAAACTTTATATTAACGGTTCAGATCATAGATTCTCTTGCATTGAAAAATGATACAAGCAAGTTTTTTTATAGAACTATATGTATAAGTACATACATAAATACACAAAACCTCCCTTACTTTAACATAAAATATTTTGCAGCTTGACTTCATAAAATATCCTATTTAGTTTAAGACTCTTTAGAATATCCAAATTCAAATAATTTAAATGCTCCTCATCTTTACTTTCCAAAGTGATTTTATTTAGAGAAAAATACATTACTACCATACTTAGGACACATCTTTATCTATTAAAAATCTATTTAATTTCAATTTCTTTGGGGAAGAAGGGAGTTTATTAAAGTTAGCAAAAGTAACCATGGGTAATTTATATCCATTTATTCAGTATATTAAAAAATAACTGCTCATGGGACATTTTAAAAATTCAGATCAGGAGCTGGAGGGTTCTCATTTAATATATTTGTTATCACAATTTTACACATTTCAAAATAGCAGAGGGCAAGCTCAAGGAAAAGAAGGATTAAGACACAACAATGCTAGGTGAAGTGAGGCTGCATAATCAGTACTGTACACATAAATGCAGGACAGATTCAGGAGGAAAACTTTAAAATACTTAAGTATAAGGAAACTGAAGTAAGTGATATGACTTCAAGGAGGAAATCATTTAAAAATGAATCGTATATTTTTTGAGTGCTTTATTCATACATGTTAACGTAATATCCATGAAAATTAATCAGGCATGTTCTTACTCCTAAATGATTTTATGAAACCTAATCAGGCCAGCCAAATAGCTCAGTGGATTAAAGTGCCTGCAAGCAGGCACAGGGGCCAGGATTTCAATCCCCAGGCCTGCTGTGCTGATCCTGCCCCCGGGGTGCACTGAGAGCAATTGAGACCAGGAATAGTGGTGCACTCCCATAATCCCAGCTCTTGGGAGACTGTAAACAGGTGGATCACTATGAGTCTGATCTAGTAGTGAGACCCTAAATACCCTGTATACCCTTCCCCCCACCAAAAAAAAAATTAAAAACTGATGCAAATGGTGAAACCTAATAAATGTTTTAAAATGGTCTTTATAATGCTGTCCGAAATGATATACACAGTATAAATACTCTGCTTATTAAATATATGTTTGCACTAATTTGCACAGGTAAAATTCATTATTTTAGAAGGTGAAGAATAACACACCAATTTAGATTTCTCTAAGAATGCTGATGAATACATTTTAGTTAATATCAACATTAAAACATTTTGGAATTCAAATATATTGTTCCACATAAAATTGGCAAACAAATTCAGCAATAACAATACTGTTGTCAATAATTTTCTGCCTCAGCCCTGCTGAGACTTTCTTTTTAAAGTTAATAGCTTTGCGGTTAATATGGTTTATTTATATAAATATTAACAAACTATCTTCTAATCTAATCAAATGCTAAACTATAAAAATATATACTATAAAAATATTTAACATACAAACAACTTTATTTTTTTAACTCAATCATGAGCAAGCAATTTCACATCAGTTAACAGGCAGTCAGTGAAATATTTGTTTTTTAAATGATTCTAATTCTGAGAGCTCTGCCCACAGGTGAGCTCACTGGATGCCACTAGCAATACTTACAACTTGAAGTCTTATCTTTATGTTTCTGTATATATTGATGATTTATGTCATTCTCATTCAAAGGTGAACATACATAAATGACAGGAAATTCCATGTATCTATTCTTATTATGCCTCCCATCAAAGACTTCATGCCAAGGAAACTCCAAAAGAAAATGGAGATATGTTCAGAAAAAAAGCCACAGATGAAAACTATACCTCCTCCTTTTTAGTTTTTACTTCAGTTCATATAGTAAAATATGCAAAAAGGCCAGCAAAAGCACCAGCTAACATGACAGTCAGGTGACCAAACCATTACACTGAAAAATGCATTAAAACTGCTGTATTTCTGAGTAACTGAACAATGAAACACACAACATTTTCCCTGTTACATGTGATTACATTAGGCAACTTCAGCTCAAATTCCAAATGAGTGAAGATGTACCACCTCTGAGGACATCGTGTCTAAGGGAAACAATTTCTAATAAACTTATTAAAATTCAGTATTTTACTATCTTGCTCTGTTCAGATTCAGTTAGGATCTTGAGTGACATAACTCTAATAGTGTTAAAATGTTATACTGCAGTGGTTTTAATTTTCCTATCCCTAACATCATTAGAAGTATCACTGGACTCGTATGGTATGCTAATTTAGTGACCTAAATTCTAAAATTTAAAATTTAGGAGATTTTTGTAAGTATCCAATTTTTTTCTCTTAATAACAAGAACTAACTGCATATGACTAGAACCCCCATGCAAGAAAACTCTAGAGAACAAATAAGCTCTTCAGTTTAACATAATTCTTAGCATATTAGTCAAATCTAAAGCCACTTGGGTTTATAATTACATTTCAATAGAAAAAGAAAAAACACACAGTTTGCAAAGCCTTATTGTTCCTTTCTATTACAAATATTTGACTCAACTTC
>NW_004524748.1:2502338-2512612 GCF_000260255.1 Octodon degus
TTAACTGACAAATGAACTCAGGGCCTCTCACTTGTCAGGTGCTATGCCACCGAGCTATGTCTTTGGTGACTAAGTTTTGATTGTTTTGGAATTTCACTTTTTCTTTCTTTTCATAATGTCAGCAGTAGGGTACTTAAAGGTTTTATATTTTTTAAATATCTTTTTGAAACACCATTCAGCATTTCAGAGTAAACTAATGGAAGACACTGATGCAGCTAACTGTATAGGCAGAAGAATTAGGAGCAATCCTAGGTACACTACCTCTCTCATGTCTACTGGAGACCGCCATGGCCGAGTAGAAGGTGCATTAGCAGAGTACAGACTCCAGCAAAGAAGCCCAGCTGTCAGTCAGTTGTGCAAGGGGGGAACCGGCAGTGGAGGAGACTCATCCGGCTTTGGGGCTTTAGAGACACGGTATACTCATTCTCCTCTTCAAATAGGGCCATCACCTATTGCCTCAGAGAGAGACTTAGGGTCCTGCTGGTTCGTTTTCTCTGTGTCCCTGCATCGTATGAACACTAGGTTCTACTGGCTTCCCCTAGATTGATTCGCCCCTTCTCCATTCACATCAGGCCACCCCAGACCAAGCTTCTGACATTGGACTTAGCAGGTTTCTGCCTCGGTCAGTTCTTTTCTTCTTTTAACTCAACTCTTTTTTGTTTTTTGTTTGTTTGTTTGTTTGTTTGTTTGCTTGCTTGCTTGCTTGCTTGCTTGCTTGCACCAGGAATGCTAAGGGCCTCCTGCTCACTAGGCAGGCTCTGTGCTGCTGAGCTTCCTCCAGGCCTGACCTCTTTTTTGATTATGGATATAGACAGGGATTTTTACTTCCTAAACTATTCATGGCTTTATTTTACTTCTTAAACTGTTCAGTAGGCCATATCATTGGTCACCAGTATAAATTAAATTGTACCCTTAAATTCATATAGCAAATATAACTTCTATTATGACTATATTTGGAAATAAGGCCTTTGGTAGGGAAGGTTAAGCTCAGTTACCATGATGTGACAATAACGAGCGTAATTTATGTCCTGTAATAAGAAAAGAAGACAAGAGATACACAGTAATAAACAACCAAGAAGTGGCTGTCTCCAAGCCAAGTAGAGACAGTGGTAGAAGCAGTGCTGCTGAGAGCTTGATATGAATTTATAACAATTCTAACCTCTAGAACCAAGAGAAAATAAATCTGTATTATTTAAGCTGAATGCTCACTTCTGTCTTGCCTTGGCAGCCTTAGCACTCTAACATAGTCATTATGAAATCCAACATATTTCAATGCCTAGAAAAGCACTGCTTTATCTTCATACAGCTCATTCTTTGCTTCCCCGATTTACACTTCAACATCCAGTGTCATCACACTGCACCGACTCCTTTCCCACCCTTGGAGTCGCCTATGCACCACTTCCTCGGTCTATGTCAAGCCTTCACCCCAGGAGGCCCCTCTGACCTCTTCCTTGTGTGTACTTCAGGACTTGTCTGAGACTCCCATTTAGGGAATTTCCTTGCTAACTTGAGGCCACAAGAAGACCCATTCCATGTAGTACATCCATTTTCTGTACCACTCTTTTACATCTGCCATGTTTTACTCAATGTATTTGCGAAATCCCTCTTAAACCCCTTTCAGTTAGGAACTGTCTCATTCCTATCTAACTGCCCAGTACTTACTATGATTCCTGGTAAACAAGTTGTATGTAAGAGTATCTTACCAAAGCTCCTTCATGATTAAACTGAATTTATGCTATCAGCCCTGGACTCGCTCAGCAACAGCTTGCAACACTCATTGCACGTATATCACTCTTAGTAAAGCTCTGCTGCAATAAAGAAACTTTGGATGTGTTCAACATTTGGTAAGTAAAATTTGCAGGGCTGTGTCCAAGTTATTATATTACCAAACCAAACCAAACCAATCTCTTAGTTTGTCTCATACAGCTAGTTTGAAATCAGTGAACTTGAACTTCATACAGTTTAATCATAAAAAAGAAAGTAAAAATAAAATAGATCGGGAACTGGATATGATGAAAAAATAAAAATAACTTACTCACATCTTGACTATGAGTAGACTACCTCCACACCACATGTTTATACAGAAGACACAGCGATTAATGAACATGTTCATTCTAATGTTTATTCTGATTCAAGTGGAGCTGTCAGATGCTTTTAAGAAGCAGCATCATGTTGTCTGTTCTGTAATTGGTGTGCGTGTACATTTACTGTTGATACTTTAAAAGCAAGAATAAATTATCCCTTAAGATAAAATTGAGGGCTGGGGAGATAGCTCAGCAATAGAAGCACCTTCCTGCAATGCATAAGATCTAGAGTCCAATTCCCAATACCCCAAAAGTAAGATAAAATTGAAAATCTTCTCTTGAGTATACATACACAAAGTAAACAAGAGTATTTACTCTGTGAAGATCCTGATTGTTTGAAAATTTATTCTCTTAATTTTTGTGAAAGTAAAAGTCACAGCAAGACAGATTTAAAGGCTTCCAAAAAGCCAGAATATTTTCCTTTTGATCTCTGTTTTATAGGAAGATAGCTTTCCTATAGCCAAAATATTCTAATTTTTATAGATTAATAGATTTTATGTTAGTGATAGGGTGGACACATTTTTTTATTCAGATTGAATTAAAATAATTTTAAATCATTTGGTAACTACCAAAATAATGTTTTGGCCCCCACTTTATTTCAAATGAATCATTGTATAATAACTAACAATGACTCATTTGGTATGTGTTAAAAAAGGAGATTTAGAATTTTGAGCATATAAAACTGTTTTTATTGTTTTATAATTTAACCTGATCTAAGGAAAAGGGAAGAAAGAAATCTATGAGTTTTCATTTCATTTTTATGTAATTGTTGGCCAGTCATAGAGCAGAGATTATTTTTTTTAAATAATTTAACAGGCCACTCATTAGTTATTTCATTCCAACAGGAAAATGTGATGGTATTTCTCGATTTATAAACATTACTTTTAAAGCAAAAATACTATTCATTTAAAACAATGAAAGCTGTGATTAGCATTGAGCCTGCATCCCTAAGCTGGGTCTTTCCTTCTCCTGCCCTGGGAACCTGGGGTACAGGGAGTTAGAGGAGACACAGTGCAGCACCCAGCTCTCCGTCACAGGAGGCCCCTTCCTCTGGACCTGCACATTTTCTGTTATCAGGGAATGTCCTGCGCGTCGTAGGATGTTTTGAAACCTTCCTGGCCCCTTCACACTAAACGGCACTGGTGCACTTCCGGAGGTGACAACCCTAGATATGACAGGCATCAGCAAATGTGCCATGGAAGGCAGAATCACCCACAGAAAAACTGGCAGACCCAACGGCAATCTACACACCCATCTGCTGATGAAGTGCTTGCTACACACTTTTGCTAGAACACTGCTCAAACAGGAATAAGGGATTTTGACAGATATTTGGGAGTGAAGATCTTTCTCTTTGGACTTATTCAGCACTGAGCAGGAGGGCTGAGGATTACTGGAGCTGGAGCAAATACGTTGGAAGTGTAAGAAAGCAGCCAACCCCAAACAGAAATGATACACAAAGATCATTTTAGCTTGGGGCTAACAGCTTATAGGTCTTCTTTCCAAGAAGCATTCAGTAATCTGAGTGACTTGTTTTCTTTATTTACTGATTTTGAATTAGTTGGATTATATTTTACTTAAAACTGAATTTTTTGACAGATATGTGATCTACAGATTTATATTCATTGAAGAAAGAATATTAAACAATTGGCTCATGAAAAGGCAAACCACTTGAAGTCCAAAAAGATAATGTAAATGCCTAGATATGACAGTTCACAGGACTTGAAAATGATAGTGTTTCAATTGATCTGTTTAGAAAGACATAAATATATTTTCCTTTTTTATTTCTGCATATATATCTAACAATTTTCCAAAACGTTATTTTTTTATTTCATCTTACATAGTTGAACAGTCACAGTGGAGCCCTGGTAAAATGTCCCTACCATGATTGACATGACAAAGAAAATTCATTTTGAAAAATTTATTCTTAACATATATACAGATGCTTCTGTTATACCATCTTGGTTCTGAATAGTATAGGAGATATGAAATCTCTTTCCCATCACGGTTATTTGGGCTTCATGGAAAATCATGTTCCAAAATCCCATTCCAAAATTATGGAAGAGTATCATTATTGGAAGAATTAACAACTTGTGTTCACTGAGACAGTTGCTGCTACATATTTTTAAATGTGTTCGATAAACATTAATTGATTAATGAGGGAAATATTTGGTAATTTCTGTGGCCACTAGAAATAGTTCATGTTTTATTAGTTTGAAAAACTAGGAGAATGATAGAAATAAAACTGAATAAGTGTAAAATTACCATGTTCTAACGATTTACTAAATAGTCAAAGCGAGGTTTGTGTCTTGTGGAATTCAAAGAGTAAAAGTATCATTCTTGGAAATGACCTAAGAGATTTTTTATCTTTGTGATAAAAGATAAAATGAAAACTGGAAAACATAGAAAGTAAAATAATACAGATAACTATTTTAGAGTAGGAAAGATAAAGCTTTGTTATATAGGGGATATTAACGATGTAGTGAGGGTGGCAGGGCTGGCTTGGCATGTGGTGCTGGGCACTGAGCTGCAATCCCTGTGCCCTGCCTAAGTTTGCCTAACCAGACACTTTAGCATCTCACTGGCCCAAAGAGAGATAGATAGATAGATATATGTTTTTTTTTTTTAAGCAATAGTCCTGAGGTCAAGATCTTAAAGAAGTAAAAGACCTAAAACAGAAACCATTCTGGTTTTGAAAGTTAAACTTCATATGCTTTAACAATTTTCCAAGACCCAAATCCATCACCCAAATGCCACAAAATAAAATAGTTAAAAATAAGAACAAGAAAAACATTTACAAATATAATTACATCCTAACCTTTCTTTAGAATGTGCAGTTGATACTTTGCTAAAGGCCTAATGGAGAGATCTTTTCTGGGTAACAGAGGTATTCTTTCACATTTCTATTTTGACTTACACAGGGAAACCAATATTTCTTAAATGCAGAATGATTTCTCTTACTCAATAAAGGACAATGGCGTAAGATCATTTACTTCCTGACATAGAAAGAACCACATAGCATATGATGCCTTCCCATGTAGAAAAACACAGATATGTCTGTGCAAATAAGTCTGCAAGAGGCACTGTACTTCTTAATGGCTCAGAAGGCAGCATATAGAGGATCCATGGTTTGGGTTTCAAACTAAAGTGTGTGGTATATACTTCAAAACAAATGCTCTCAACCTACAATATAAAGGACAGATACCTTAAGACTAGGTGGTGGTTTTTAATATCTTCCTTAAATTGATAGAATTTTAATCTACAAGAATGTCTTTCCTTTTCTCAAAATTAATTAAGTTTATTGGTAAATTGTATACAACCACACAATGATCATACTCCACATAAGGAATTTTTACCTATACATGATATATCTTAATTCTTTGTTCTTCCAATTTCTCTCTCCTCCCAACTCCTTGTCTATAAAAAGTATCTATCCAGTTTTTGAATAGCCTATTTTCAGTTGGTTTTCCATTTTAATTCACAAAATATTTAAGTTTTTTTTTAAAAATCCAACAAATAATTTGATGATATATTTTTTCTTTCCTTTTTATGTTTTAAAGAGAATAGAACAATGATAAAAAAATTAGAAACAATACAGAATTTCACTAAATAATAGGAATTCAATAACAGTTGTTCCATTGCATATTGTTGTCTTCAAATTAGTTGTTCATATTACCAGATATAAACAGGAAAATTGGTCTAAAAAGTTATAAAACCCTTAAAAAGGAGAAAGGAAAAAATTAAGCATTAACTGCATCTTTCAAGAGACCAGCAGAAATCAGCACTACAATTATCCAAGCCATCCTGTACACATACATACAATTCTTTTTCTGACCTTGTTTCTTTTCTCCTTTCCCTCATCTAGTTGTTCCTTCTCTTTAGACAGTTTTTCCCTTTCACAGTATACTATTGCATCTTTCAGATTTTATTTACTCATTCAGGTTCTCACACGAGTGAGACAATACCATGTTTGCACATGCAGGTCTGATTTATTCCACTTAGGAGCTTGATCTCTAGTTACATCCATTTACCCATAAAAGCCTCAAGTTTATCTTTTTTAAAAGCTGAGTAATACTCCAGTGTGTAAAATAGCATATTTTTTTATTCACCCATTTTTGGGCATTTGAGTTGTTTACAAGGTTCAGCTATGACAAATTGTGCGACAAATTGTGCAACATGGGTGTGCATATATCACCATGCTATAATGCTTTCAGTTCTTCTGGAAAAATATTCAAGAGGGCAGCAGTTAGATTGGATGCCTAATCCTAGTTTCATAGGAATCTCCACAGTAACTTCCATAGTGGTGAACCAGTGTCCACTGCCACCAGCAATGCAGAAGGGCTCCTTTTCCCCACAGCCTCTCCAGCATTTGCTACTGGCAGACCTACTAATGCTGGCCATTCTTCCTGGTGTGAGATGCAATCTCAGCATTGTTTTTTTTGGTGGAACCTGGGATTGAACTCAGGCTCTTGCACTTGCTAGAGAAGCACTTATCCGCTGAGCCATCTCCCCGAACCCCTGTTTTTTTGGTTTTTTGTTTCTTTGTTTGTTTTGGCAGAATAAGGGATTGAATTCAGGTCTACTGAGCTGTCTTCCAAGACCCTCAGCATTGTTTCAATTTGCATCTCTTGAATGACCAATGACTTTGAACACCTTTTCATCTATTTATTTTTCATTGAGAAGTCTATACTCATTTCAGATGCCCATTTTTTTTTTTAATTTAGTCTTTGAATTTGGGCACCTGATTTTTTTAAAAATTTTATTTATTTATTTGTGTGTGTGTGTGTGTGTGTGTGTGTGTGGCCAGCTCAGCCCACCAGGGGGCGGGACTGGCTGGCATGTGGTGCTGGGGGATTGAACCGTGGTCCCTGTGCTTTGCTAAGCTTGCTCTAAGTAGGTGCTTTAGACCACTGAGCCATCTCACCAGCCCCGGGCACCTGATTTTTTTTAAAAAAAATATTTGTATGTTCTAGATGAAAAGCCTTTGTCAGAGGGATTTTTCTTTTATGTGAACAGATAATAGTCATTCTGCTTTCCAAATTAAGAAATTAAAAAAATGGGCTGGGGAGTTAGCTCAGCACCATAAGCACCTGTCTCATAAGTGCCAGGCCCAAGTTTGATTCCCCAGTACTAGATTTAAAGAAGTTAAAGAATAATTAAACTTAGAATAAAGATATAGGGCCATAATTACTCTTGGGCTAATAAATTTACCTGTTGGCTCATCAGTTCTATAGCTGGATTATATGTATATAATTTGTATGTGTGCACATACATACGCCAGCCATACTGGTGTACTATTCACTTTCAGAGCTGCCGTCCTAAGGATCCTTCACGTTCATACTACAACTAGCAAAGCAAAATATTCTTCAACTATTTCTCAGAAAAATTGTGTTACATCAGAGAAGAATACAGGGAATAGAAATGATGCTCTAGTTTCCTTTTATCATGTGTTGGGTACAGCATGTTATATAGATATCTCTAGTATAAATATCAGATCGGTATCTGACAACATTACATCTGAATTATCTTTTCTGCAATATGAATCAATATGTAACGTTTAGATACATGCTATGTATTTCACAAATTGAACTGTAGAATAAATACTTTTAGTTTACAAAGAGGCTCACATTTCATTCCAATATCTTTGTAGGCTTTGGCTGCTTACATTGATTCATGTGTCTCCACTTCTGTAACATTCACTAAATATTAGACTGCAAATAATTGTTGTTGTAATTATAATATGGACAATATAACTGGCACAAAATGCTACTGGAAGAAATAACTAACTTGAAAGTCATCTGAAAGACTGTTTCCTCAGAACATATCACAAAGAATAACTCAGCAGCTGATGTCCTCAGGCACGGGTTCCTTGGAAAGGTAAAAGGTCTTTTATTTTATTTCTATTTTAATTTTTTTTCTGTATTTGGTACAGGGCCTCACTATGCAGATTGGACTCACACTGATCCTGCTGTTTTCAGCCTCTCCAGTGCTGGGAAGACAGGCGAGCACCACCACACCCAGACTCGGTGGCCAGCTCAGCATGCCTGGGGGCAGATCTGGCACTGCACTGCATGTGGTACCGGGGATCGAACTCTGGTCCCTATGCTTGCCTAAGCAGGTGCTTTGTCTGCTGAGCTATCTTGCTGGCCCTAAGAACCTTTTATTATGACAAATTTTTCAGACACTAATTTGTGATAAGAAATACATTTTTGTCACTTTAATTTCCAAGTCCCTTAAGAGAACTAATTCCTACTATCTGAAAGTTAGCAAGTAATGAAACTGTTCTTAGATATTTTTGTACCATATGATAAAAACACGACTATGTTTTAGGGAGAGAAATATGATGTAAAGAAATTTCCATACCAATTTAGAAATGTGTACCTATAATATATCAGAAGCTCATTTGTAGCATCAGGCATCTAACAAATTTCAAAGATGTAGCACATACCAACAGAAACTTCAAGGAAGAATAGAATATTATCTTTAATATGATACTTGTATTGATAAGATCATCATAAATTTTTCATATAAGACTTATATACTAAATCTGCTCAGTAAATTCAAATGCCTAGAAGCACATTAATATGTAATGGTAAAATATACAGAGTTGTTTAGATGAATAGTGGAAGGTTTGAGATCAAAGGAGCTCTAAATAACTCAACAACGTCAATAATTGTAGGCGCAGAGGTTCTGCTCAGTTCAATTACTAGCCGCTCACCTTTGAACCAACATCCATCTAGCCTCTGATTTTATGTGGCAGCTATATCTCTTCGTTACTTCTGACACACACTAGCTTCTCGTGGACTGCGATGTGCCTGTACACGCACTCTCCGCCGAGCCCTTTTCTTTCGCGCTACTGACGAGTACGTGAAACAGTTCCAAATGTTTATTTGCATAGACTGATCGCACTGATAATTATGAGTAGTGGCATTTTTGGAGAGGCCTCAAGCCTTTTTAAGCCAAAATGCAAACATATATTTAGATATCAAAATTAGCACATATGCCTTAAAGAATACATACTTTGCTTTTATTCTTTGGTAATATTAATTATATAAACATGATTCACATAACTTCCTGCTATACAGCAGATAAATAGCTAACTTAATATATACCATTACTAAGTTATGCATTTTTCACAATGGCATAATTAGGGTAATAGCTATTTCCAAGCACCTTGGGAAATAACATTTATCTTAAACTAATTATATTGATACATGTTGGAAAGAATCAAAATACATTATGCAGCAGACTTATTAAGTATATTTTATTCAATAATAGTTTAGGTAGTAAAAATAAATCAAAACTTTGGCTGATACAGACATAGTACTTAGGGAGGGTAATCTGACAACATATTTTTTAGAATATCTCAACTCCGGTAAGAAAAAACAATTCAGCATACTAAGTAAGAATGAGCTAAATAATAGAACCAAGTTATTGCAATGTGGAACAAATGAAATTCCACTTTCATGTTTATAATTTATCAGAAAAGCTTATGATAATGATTTGTTCTCTATAAAATCACATGAAACATTACTATTGTACAGCATCTTACCACACATCTAAATTGGGTTAAGAAAAGTTAGCATGAGCTACCCCTCAAAAGAATGCGAGTACCGGGAATATAGTTCTGTGATGCAATTCCCACCTGGCAAGAGCAAAGTCCTGAATTTGATTCCTGGCACACACACACAAAAAAGTGCAAGTACTGCTAGGCGTGGTGGTACACATCTTAGCACAGCCTGGTTACATCTTAGCAACATAGCACCTTACCAGGATTGTACAGCAAATAAGAAGTAAAAAGGCCCAGGGATGTAGTTCAATGCAAAGGTTCTTGTTTTAATTTACAGTATCAAAATAATGAACAGAAAAAAGACCCATAAAATGCTATTTCTAATCATGAGTCTCGCTGTTTCTAACTTTACACACTCAGTGACATCAGTTTTCTTCATTTGCATAAATCATGTAAGTTTCAAATGACACATGCACAAGCCAGTAATCACATCTTGACGCAGGAAGTCAAAGAGCTGAGCTGGACTACACTAGAGCTTGTACAACAGCGATCTCATGAGAACTGCGCATGTCAACCCCTTCCGAGCACGAGGCCACAGGGACTGCGTGATCTCTCATGAAGCCCTGTCTCCTCAATGTTCCATTAACTCCTACTCTGCCACACAAGAAAAAAGGATTCCAATT
>NW_004524748.1:2512737-2519531 GCF_000260255.1 Octodon degus
CTTAGGGGCCAGGGAGTCAGTTCCATAGAACAAGCACTTCCCTGGCAAGCACAAGGGGCTGAGTTCAATCCCCAGTTCCGCAAAAAAAAAAAAAAAAGAAAAGAAAGAAAGAAAATTCTTAGGTCTCAGTTTCTACAGACTGATTAGAGAATATACAATTACCTAAAATGCTGAAGGTACAAAAATAACTACAGTGATCGCTTCTGTAAATGAATGAGACTCTTGGACATTCTGTTAGAGCATACAGGCACTAAACTCATCAACAGATTTTTTTTAATGTATTTAGTACAGGGTCTACAGGGTCTCACTACACACATCAAATTCATAGTGATCCTCCTGCTTTCATCCTCCCAAGAACTGGGATTGCAGGCACACACCACCATGCCTAGTTCCAATCGCCATTGGGCCTGCATAGCACGCCGGAGATCGAACTCCAGTCCCTGAATCTGCCTAAGCAGGTGCTTTAATCTGCTGAACTATCCTGGCCAGCCCTCTCATCAACAGATTAATTCACTGATTTTCACAGGTGAATCTGCTCTTGTCAGAGGGCCTATGGGCACTTGGTCTGTAGGAATGTCCTTAAAGGGTCCCCACTAATTCCACTGTGCCTTTTGACCATGATGTGGCTGCATGGACTGACATGACAACAACCCTAAGCCAAATGAACCTTCTCCTTTCAATTGCAGGTGTCGGGCATTGTGCGCAAGCAGTAGGAATGTGGGCGATGCCCAGGACAGACTTCAACGGAAGCTCTCACGCTAACCTCCTACATCGCTGTCCTTCGTAGGTTCATCTAGTTGATTTTCTTCTGCAGTGTGCTTTTTTCATGGTGGTACATGCCGTTGGCACAGCCAGATGAAAACAACCACAGAAAATTTAATAATGTCAGGAAACAGCTGCTCAAAATTTGTAAAATTCTGTTTTTACAATCTGTTTTTAGATTATTTTTATAATGTCTTTTTAAATTCTGTTTTTAAATGACCCATATCATTTTTAAAAGAATTTTGAAAGTAATGATACATTTTAAAAAACACTTTTATACTATATATATATATATATATATATATACATTTATGAATTTAGTTCCTCCCACACTTGTGTGTCTACAGTAGGACTATGAATCTCCCTACCCATAAAATATTCTTAATCGTTTAAAAATCAGCTTAACAAAGTTTCTGTCACTCATTTTATTTTTAATATGGCTATACAATTTTATAGATTGAAATGTCTGAGTTAAGAGAAAATGACTTCAGTAATTTTCAGTTACAATGCATATTACTGATTAATATGAATCACTGAATAACGCCATTCATCTTCCTTTCAAAATAACTTGAAAATTGTACACATACAGGTGATTTAAACCAACAGAATGAACACTACATTGTGCAAAATTAGTAAAAACAGAAATAAATACTTTTCATGTAATAAATTGATAAGTACACATACTGCAATTGCTTATTTAAGGCTTGGCTATGGTTTGAATGCGTCTCCAAAGGGTTCATGTGTTAGAGCAGTGGTGCTGGCCCTCCAAGAGCTGGCAGTGACACAAATAGCCCACAGTGGCACGTGTGCCCTACATTCTCCATGACTGTACAAGAACCTTTGTCCTTAGTCCATATGTGTTTGAAGGTGATGGAACCCTGAAGAGGTGGAGCCTGGCAGAAGGCAGTTAGGTGACAGAGGTGCTGCCCTAAGAAAGGATGGAACTCAGTCATGGCTGGTTCTGCACATGGCTGGTTCCCATCCCATACAGTCATCTTGTGAGGTGCCCAGAGGGTTGGCCCAGGGTTTGGACCTTGTATTCACCAGGATGGAGAGCAAAATGAACATTTTTAGTTTATACCATACCTAGTCTCCAATATTGTCTTCAAGCAACAGAAAATGGGTTAATACATTGAAAAAAAAAGTGAGCTTTCACTTGTTATTCTCATTTCATGACCTTTTTTAATTTTTAAAACGTATTTATTCATTTATTTTTATTTTGTGGTACCAGGGATTGAACTCAGGACCTACTGAGCTGTCTCCTCAGATTTATTTATTTATTTATTTATTTATTTATTTATTTAGTACAGGGTCTCACTACACAGCTCAAACTCATAGTGATCCTCCTGTCTCAGCCTCCAGAGTGCTGGGATTACAAGTGTGCATCACCATGCCTAGATTCGGTGGCCAGTTTGACACTGGGCCAGCACGGCATGTGGTACTGAGGATCGAACCCAGGTCGTTGCATTTGCCAGGAGGGTGCTTAGACTGCCGAGCTATCTTCCCGGCCTTGAGGACCTTTCTAGCATTTAAAATCATGAAGAATCCCAGAGAGATGCAGTTTATGTCTATATTATAAATTACATATTACTTCTGATGAATGCTTTAAGACTGACTGCATCCACACATAGGTCAACAATTTTATGTAGTACAACTTTTGTTTACCTGTGCCTTCATCAATATAATCAACAGGAAGTGATACAGTAAGCACTACTGAGGAAATAGTTCTGACCTTGTGTAACTCATGAAAGGGATCCCAAGTGTCCACCAACTAGAGGAAGAGTGTGGCTCACTGGAAGCACCAGCCTACCATGTGAGTCACGGGCTTCAGATCTGAGCAGGGCAGACAGGAAACAATGAAGACCGGGCTAGGCAAATTGCTCAGTAGTCTAAGAGCCTGCCTGTGAAGCACAAGGTCCAGGATTCCATCCCTGGCACTGCCATGCTGGCCACTCAAACTAGGTGCACTGGTCTGTAATCCCAGCACTAAGGAGGCTGAGACAAGAGGATCACTACAAGACTGAGCTGCACAGCAAAACCCTTTACCAAATAAACAAATAAACAGATACTAGGTGTAGTGGTCTGTAAAACAATGAAAACCAACTTTACCCATAGCAAATTTCCATGCACTCTGGGTATGGCTTCCATAAAAGGTGAACTTTCTTTTTCTTTTTTTCTCCTTTTTTTTTTTTTCTTTTGTGGTCCCAGGGATTGAACTCAGGACCTTGTGCTTGTCAGGCAAGCACTTATTCTACTGAGCTATCTCCCTGGCCCAAGGTGAACTTTCTTCATGAGCCAGCATGGTGGATTGACAACTGGTGGTCAACTTGTAACAGGCAGCTGAACAGAATCAGTGTGGTGCTGGCTGTGGGAGGCCTACCTCAGTATCGCTGCCTACAAAATGAAAAGGAGAACTGCAGAGGAGGAAGAGCGGATGTTGCTTCTCCTGAAGGAGCTTGTGATGCTAGCTATCCTGACCTGAGCTCAGCTGTTACCATCAGGGGATCTCGGAACCTCGTTGTCACTGAGAATGGCAATGGTTCACTTTGGGGGAGCTCTGGTCCTTAGTGTGAGTATCTCTTCTTGACTCCAGAGGGGAAGATGGTGCACTATTCAGTCTCTTGAAGAAGTTTGTCATGCTGGCTTTCCTGATATGAACCCAACTGTTCTTGTTGTCAGAGGAGCTCGGGAACTCCTTTTTACTGAGGAAGGTGGCAGCACTTCTCAGGGGAGCTCCAGTGCTCACTTTGAGCATCGCTTCCTGGCTGCAGTGCAGATCCTTCAGCCTGCTGGTCCAGATCCTGCATCCCGCTGGAGCAGACCTTCTAGCTTCCGTGGCTGACTCAGGGTCTCCCCAGTGCAAATGCTTGAAAGAGACCCAAACAGGACATTGTCATGGGCTCTTGGTCTCCAGTTGGACAAGGGGGCACCATGATAGGCCCTTAGTCTCTAGCTGGACTCACGCAGGACACTGTTGCGGGATCCAGGCCCTCAGCTGGATTCTTTTGGCCTTTACTGGGGTCACGGATTTCCTGAACTCTTTTGTACTTGACTCTTTGGGTGACTACTATAAAATTATCCTATACATTATTTTATAATTATTATTTTATAAGTTATTACTAATAATTATTAAATTGTTTTTCTTGTAATCGCTGACCAAGACACCAAAGAACAACTAGCACAATTTTGTTTAGTTTCCTTCATAAGTTGTTATACAGTATTTAAATCATCCATTAAGCATTTTGCTTTAGCCAGCTTGCGTGGCAGTGCACACCCGTAAATCGCACCCGGATGCTGAACCTAAAGGATCACCGCAAGGAAGCCTGGAATGCAGCTGGTTCAAGACCAGCCTGAACTACTTATCAGACCACATCTCAAAAACAAAAAGGTTTGATATTTTTTAAAATATCAAATGTACAAATAATTGTACAAACAATTTATTTCTAAATCACAAGGAATACAGTATTTGGTGGAATTTAATACACTAATCAAAAATTTTCAGAAATGAAAGTGGCCAAAATATTGGAGGAAATATGAGAGGAGAAGCGATAAATAAATGCACTCCAGATAGAAACATAGCTTTTGGTCCATGCTCGCCACCTTCACTGCAGGAAGAAGATTTATGTATATCCTTCCTTTCTTGTTTAAACACACCTTTAAATGGCAATACTGCAGCAATACATTACACATGATAGTTCCATGGCTATCTGCTCTCTTAAAGCACAGGGCATGGGATCAAATGAAACATTCCAAACATGGAGATTTATTTCCGCTTTTATCATCTATAAGAGAAATACAAGACAAAAATCTAATGGATCTATCAAAGGAGAATACCTGAATTGGAAAACAGAGAGAGAGAGAGAGAGAGAGAGAGAGAGAGAGAAATTGAGATTAGAGCTCACTTACTAGGCTATGTCAACACAAAACTGCCAGCGCTGTTTCTTCTTTTACTATTACTCAACAGTTCTTAACTGTCCCAGGAATGAATACAACAGAAATCAAAATCCTTTCTGAAAACTGTCAACTTCCCTGCAGTTACTGATAGAAACTGAAATATAACTTTTCAGGAAGGTGAGAAGCAATTCTATCTTTTTCTTTCCATGTTGGGGATACTACTGCAGCATGTGAAAATATATTACTAAACCTTTGCTAAAACTTAATTTTCCATTTAAATAAAAATAATATACATTTATCATCTCTTTTATTTAAAAATTAAAAAATAAAATATTTTAAGACAGTTTTTATTTTATTTTTATTTATTTTATTTTTTGGGGGGAACCAGGGATTGAACTCAGGCCATTGCACTTGCCAGGCAATCACTTATTCCACTTAGCCATATCCCCAGCCCCTTAAGATAATTTTTAAAAGGTGACTTATTTATGCCTATGCCAGTAGAAATAACTGTTAATATTTCCTTCCATGGTGCCCTCAATACAAATACACTAATGTAACTTGATTTCAAGTATTTTTTTTAGCTTAAAAATTAGCCATTAAGGACATGGAGGGCTGGCCAATTAGCTCATTGGATTAAAGTGCTTACAAGCAGGCACAGGGTTCAGGGGTTCATTCCCTGGGCCTGCCATGCCAGCCCTGCCCCTGTGGTGAGCTGAGAGGGCGATTGAGACTGGGTGTAGTGGCGCACGCCTCAAATCCCAGCACTTGGGAGGCTGTAAACAGGATAATCACTATGAGTCTGATCTAGTAGTGAGAACCTGAACACCCTGTAGACCCTTCCCTAAAAATACAGAAAAAAAAAAAAAAACATAAAAAAGGATATGGAGGCACATGCCGGCAATCCCAGCACTCAGGAGCCTGAGGCAGGAGGATCATTGTAGATAGAAGACCAGCCTGGGCTACAAAGTGAGACCAAGGCCAGCCTGAATGGCTTAGCAAGGCACTTTCTCAAAAACAAAACAAAGCAACCCCCCAAAACAATGATAAACATACAAAATCAAAGTAGATTAGTCATTGTATGAAGTACAGAAGGCAATAAGGATTAACAGTAACTAGACTAAGGAATATTATTGTAATGATTGAAAAAATTCAGAAACTAACTCATTATGCTAGTTGTATCACCTGGTAAACTTATTAGAAAATTACTGTACACCTGATCTGAGCAAAGTGAATGGTATATAAAAATGTTTCAGAGGAGTTGATAAAAAGTGCACCCAACTTCATAAAACAGCTCTATAACTGGACATAAAAGGTCAATTAAAAGTTGACAAAATGAATATATTGAGAGAAGCCAGACACAAAAACATAGATATTAGAAAACTCTATTTGTGTAAATCACTTATTGGGTAAAACTGATTTAGGTTGTGCAGAGTTGGAATAGAACTGGGGCAGCGTGGCTGAGGACAGGGCCAGGGAGCCCCTGGGTGGTGCTGTCAGCTATCTGCGGCTTCCCCTGCTTGTCAGCTACCCGGGCCATGACTTTATTTGAACTGTAAATGTCAGACATGAAACTTTCTGTCTTACTTCTGGAGTAAGTTGCATATGCATACACATACATGTACATGTACATCTGTCCTCATGTTTGTTCCTAATGCTTTCAATTTATAAAATAAACATAGCTATTTGCAAATTAGCAACTGAGAAATATGTATACTAAAAGACACACAGGTGTTAATTCTCCTCAAAATATTTTCCCTTGTTTGAACACAGTGATCCTTTCCTTACTGTCACTTTCTGCAAGCCCTGTACGTCCTGTTTGGTGAATGACAGTGCACTCTTGTGGCTTCTTTGATGTCCTGAATCTATTACAAAAATTCCTTTTTGTGATCATTTTGACTTTGCAGAAGAGTCAGAAGTCACCCGGTGTCAGAGCCAGTCGATAAGGTGCCCGAGGGTGCACGTCCTGGTCAATGAATCCTCCTTGCATGGCAGCTGGCAGCAGGCTCACCAATGCTCTGGGCACACCTTGAAGGACACTTACAAATGAGGACTTACAGAACTGTTTTAGACAATGATGGGAGTGACAGGATAAGGGGGTTTGGAGTGAAAGTGGCTATTTGGAGGGGGATTTATAGCAA
>NW_004524748.1:2520696-2522776 GCF_000260255.1 Octodon degus
CCAAGCAATGGCTGTGACTCATCCACATGGCTGGCACTGACAAAGGATCTACAATCTGAGGTACAGGATCTCAGGATAAATCCTGAGGGGATTTTACTGACCTTATCAGACCCAAAAGCTACAACTTTTGTTGCATAGGTCCTGCTTTACCTTGGTCTTAACCATCCAGCAGAAAAGTATAAAAGCAAAGTACAAGAAGTAAAGCCATGTTGTTATGTTGAGCTGTAAGGTCAAAAATTTCTGACACTGCCAGTCAAGCAGAAGACCCATACTTTTATGGATTACTGGACTCTTTTAGAATATTTTGCTGAGTTAACACACCTATAATATTCAAATGATGGAACTAAACAAAAAACAGGATACAAATGAATGTCCATTTTGTATCTGTGTATTCAAAATGGTTAGAATAGATATATAGTTACATTCTTTTAATGAATAGAGGGATTTGTTCTAATAGTGTTTGTAAATAGGATATCAAGTCTGCATACTGTACAGCAAATAACCACTAGGAATAATATATGCAATGTGCTAATTATTGGAACTGTCCTACCAATTTGGTTTGAAACTGTCTCATTGCTATTTGTTTCTCAATAAAATTATGGGAAAAGTAAATAAAATTACAGTTTCTATTAAATGAAAAAAGAAAGATTATGTCCACCTCATCTGCAAGGAGTGCTTTGAGAGAAAGAGGTTTTGACCCCAAGCAGTGGCAGAGAAGGGTGAAGATTCAGGAAGAGAGTGGTTGCAGATCCACAGCCGAAAGGACGCCACACAGAAAGGAAGAGTAAGTGTTATAGAGGGACTCTGTCCCCTTGTCTTCACTTGTAGTGGTTTTCCACTTACTTATCTAGCATCATTTTTTTTTTTTAATTTAGGACAGGGTGTACAGGTTCTCACTGTGTAGATTGGACTCCTAGTGATCCTCCTGTTTACAGCCTCGCAAGAGCTGGGATTACAGACACATACCACCATGCTCAGTCTCATTTGCCCATTCAGTGTGCCTTGGGGGCAGGGCTGGCATGGCAAGCCCTGGGATTGAACTCTTGGACCCTGTGTCTACCTAAGCAGGCGCCTTAATCCGCTGAGCTATTTGGCCAGCTCTTCTAGCATCATTTTGGTCTTGTTCCATTCCATTAATGCTGTCATAGTAGAAAGAAAAGTTCTATTTCCTCTCCAGTGACACAGTATTTAATATTATCCAGTTGAAAGAAACCTCCTTGTGTATAAGTGCAAGTGAGATTAAAAATAAAATACTGAGCAAATGATATACTTGTGGGTTTATCTGTAAAATATTAACTTTTAGGGGCAGGAACAAAGGTTGTTTTATTTAAACATTACACACAGGTCAATTGCATCCTATGGGCTTTTAAGTGTCATTTAAATTAATAATTGGAATATTCCCAATAATAACCACAGATGACAGAACACTTAATTCTAAATGTAAAATTTCTGAAGTTGATACCAGTCAACTTCAGTTGATACCAGTCATTTTCATATTTAGATTCCAAAACTAGGCATGACTAAATGAACTCTGAAAAACATATAAAAATAACAAAGAACAGAAAATATTTAAAAGGGTGACAACAGCTTTGAAGAGGCATGGACAAATTAGAAAACATTCATTTAAAAACTAAAAATTAGGGCTGGCAAGATAGCTCAGCGGACTAAGCACCTACTTAGGCAGGCGCAGGGACCAGGGTTTGATCCCTGGTGTGCTATGCCGCCCCACCCCTGGGGCATTCTGAAACAGTGACTGAGACTGGGCGTGGTGGTACTCACCTATAATCCCAATGCTAGGGAGGCTAAAAGAGAATCACTATGAGCCCCATCTCTGTAGTGAAACCCTGTAGACTCTGTACTAAATACTTAATAAAATAAAATAAAATAAAAAAATAAATGAAAATTCACAGTTGGCTTTACATAACATCAGTAGAGGCTTGCCTTTTAGAAGCTGATGCTAGATACAAAGACAAGGGCTCTCATGAAGATTATAAATTCAAGGACAGGGGCTGGCGAGATGGCTCAGTGGTCTAAAGCACCTACTTGGAACAAGCTTGGCAAAGCACAGGGACCGCGGTTC
>NW_004524748.1:2523286-2526570 GCF_000260255.1 Octodon degus
ACGGGGATTGAACTCAGGCCCTTGCGCTTGCCAGGGAAGCGCTTATTCCACTGAGTCATCTCCCCGGCCCCACCATTAATCTCCTTCAAAAAATTCCTTTTACATTTGAATACACATAGCTATTCTTGCCACTTCCTGGAGCAGTTCTGGAAGTCCTTTTGATATCATTACAGTGTATGATAAAATAATCATAAACATAGCTAAAAAATAAAATAAAATAAAGTAAAAATTTTAAAAAATACAAAATTTTGGGGGCCAGGGATAGAGCTCAGTGGCATAAGTGCCTGCCTGGCAAGTGTAAGGTCCTGAGTTTCAACCCTGGCAGCACAAAAATAAAACAAAACAAAAACATAGCTACCACTGTCATCTAAGGGACAGGCAGGCTCTTCAAGCCCTCACAGTGTGTCGTCCCCCACCTTCTTCACCAGCTTGGTCTTGTGCAACTGCTAGCTCTTCTCCAAAGTCAAATGGGCAAAGAAGTTAAAAGTTTTGAAGCAGGATCCTGAGGAAGTTATGCAAGTACAACTGCAGCCCCTCACGGACCAGGCCTCACAGAGGTGCACAGACAGGGGAGGACTGCGGAGTACGTGTATGTCTAGGCAGGATGCTTGGAGGAGGACTGATGGCAATGTGTGCATTACTGTAATATATTTTTAAGGTTTTAAACATTTGCTGTAGTTTTCGATGGCAAGTCTTACATGCTCTAGCAATGAGCAATACCCCTAGTCACTCCCAAATTAGCACAAGAGCAAAGGTAAAGAGGAAAGTGGCTTTGCTAGAACAGCTCTGAGATTTGATAGTTCCAGAACAAATGTGAGAATCAAATATTGTATTATTTCATAACTCAAATTCCAAATTTTTCACACTTAACTTACATGATAATATACAATCTAATTTATGCATTTTTTAATGTGCATTCAAACATCAAAAATACATTTCACTGGGCTGGGAAGATAGCTCAGTGGTGTAAGCGTCTTCCTTGGAAGTTCAAGTGCCCGGGCTCAATCCCCTGTACCACATGCCGTGCTGGCCCTGGAAGCCCGGACACTCTGTGCCAGCCCTGAAACCAGGCATGGTGGTACATGCTGTAACCCCAGCACTGGGGAGGCTGAGACAGGAAGATAACTAGGAGTCTGAACTGCATAATGAGACCCTGTATCCAATAAATAAGTAAATAAAATAATTTTATGTCTCTTCCTGCCTTTGATATCTAATGTACGAGGGTGAAGTCAGTCTTACAGGAATAATGAAGACTTTTTAAATAAAATTATGCCAAGATTCAGTGATATTGCGTTTTATACTCAGTAATAATCTTCCCATGAATCATGATAAAACTATTTAAATTCTGAAATAGCCTTTTTCTACAAGTTTATATTTCAAAGAACGTACTACTCGGATATTCTTTAAAAAGTTTTGTTTCTCTTATAACTAAATCTGCCACATCATTAAGATTATATTTTATCATATTTCATTATTCTTAGTGTTACTTAATATACTTAATACTGTGCGTGGCATGACAATGTGGCCCAGTTTATCATAAAGCAGCTAAAGGTGGCCTGGTCTATCCCGCAAGACACAATGGATTTCTTCTCTCTGAGAGTAAAACCATTTATTTTTGACAAGTATAAATATAGCTCAAGTGCAAGGGAGAGACATGCTTCCCTGGAGAAAGAGGCGCAGTTATTCCAGCCAGCTGACAACTCTTCCTTACAGCAGGGGCACCTACTCCAAGGGCTTCCTCGGGGGGCCGAAGCTAGTTCACTCTGCAGACTTGTCACTTTTTGCATGCATTCCACACCAAAAAAATCCGGTATATTTTTTACAATAAGTGTGGGATTAAAGGTTTATTTTGGATTTACTAATATCAATGAAGTGACTAAAACTATTTCAGTGCAGCTCTTACAGAGACGTAAGAGCAGTGAACGCACCGCTTGCACTGTGTTACTTGGAAACCTAATCACAGAAAAGGAACATCTCTTCCTCAACCTACACTAAAGCTATTAGCAGAATCCAACCTTTGGCTGTCTGAGAAATAAATAAAAACAACAACATAATCATAGAGAACAATCCATCCCAGTGGCAGAAAACTCCTTCAGAGAAACCATGACAGCGACTACATGTGGCGAAAAACATTTAGCCATAGCTGAAGGTACGTCGCAGTTACAGTGAAGAGTCACACAAAAATGACAGGGCGCAACCAAAATGTCATCAAATGGAATTCCAATGGGAAAATCTTATGTCTGATCAACACCTCTTTGGAGTGACCCATCATGACTTTAATAATAACAGCAGACAAAAGACCTCAGGTACCTCAGATGCTCGAGCGCTGAAAACTCTCCTGTGGTCATTTGTTTCTACATTTTTTACAACAATAATTTTTAAATATTGACAATTTAGGGGGGGAGAGATGGCTCAGTGGTCTAAAGCACCTACTTGAAACAAGCTTGGCAAAGCACAGGGACTGCGGTTCTACACCCCCACCACCAACCTCAGCTGGCCACACACACATACAATAAATAAATGTAATAAATAAAAATAAATAAATAATTAAAAAAATATTGACAATTTATTATTTACACATAAATACATGACAGATTTTTAGTTCCAAGAAGACAAATGTTTAAAAATGAAAAGACTTTCTTACATCATTCCTTGCAATGTACTGCACATTTGCTTGTTTTTGTTGTTGTTTCTAGGGATCAATCCCAGGGCCTTACATGTGCTATCACATTGTTTTCAAAGCTCAGTTTGTTTAGCTGTATGCTTGTTACAGTTTTCTCTATATTTTCCTTCTTAAATAATAGAAAGAATAAAAATTCCTGAATAAAAATCCTTATGATAAGATCATCATACTCAATTAAATTAAACTAACTCACTATATAAGTCACTTATTACTTAAAATTGCCATGGGAAAAATAGTCAGATAGTATGAGGACTTACACAGGATGACTTCACTGGTTGCTGGGAGCAGATTCTACGGGTGAACAAATATTTAGGAGATACATCACTTACTCGATTTCTCGGGAAAATTAATTAGCAGTAGGCATGGTAGCCCAACCCTATAACTTTATTACTCTGAGAGACTGAGGCAGCAGGATCACAAGCACAAGCCCATTCAAATAAATTTAGTGACACAGGAAAACCCTATCTCAGAATAAATAGAAAAAGGGCTGAGTAGTTGGCTTATTTCAAAGACTTGAGTTTAATCCTCAGGATAATAAATGAAAAAAATTATCATAATTTTATACTTTAATTATGTATGTTCTTATTAACTAGTCTTATTA
>NW_004524748.1:2528944-2532785 GCF_000260255.1 Octodon degus
TTGTTTGGAAGAACCGGGGATTGAACTCAGGCCCTTGAACTTGCCAGACAAGTGCTTATTCTACTGAGCTATCTCCCCAGCCCCAATACTTCCTTCTTCAAATTTAAATATTATTGTTTACTTTAGAGTTTGCAAATTAGGTGGAGTAGTATATTTTATTTTGACTTACAATTGAATATATGTTGCTTTCTTACCTTTAATATTGCTTTAATCTTTGAATTGTTTGCTCATTTCTGTGTAGATTTGCTATTGTAGAAAGCTAAATATTTGTCCTTTACATTGTGACAAATATTTTTCCAAGCCATCTTATGTTAGACATTTGATAAACATAAGTGTTTTTATGCAGAAAATTCTTCTTTCCGTTCAGCACATTATTGGAAGAAAGTCAAGTGTTTCATTGTAAAAAACAAGTCTTGAAAAGCATACAATTTAAATTCTAAATCAAGTATTTACCAACTGTTACATACATAGATTTCCACACAAACAAATCAGTTATGGAGGAAGTGATGTGAGGGGGTTACAGTCTGAATGACGGTTGATTAACTCACTAGTGTGCATGAGTGCAATTAAGTGGATACCCCAACTTTTCATGTGTGTATGTGTGTGTATTTCTAAGTACAAAATTTAAAAGAAAAGAAGAAAGGAGAACAGCAGGGAGGAGGCAAGGAGTGGGAAAAGATAAATTTTATAACTATAGATATTTTAATGAAACAGCATATTGGTCCAGATTTTGAAATATACCTAAATTATTTCAAAACTGAGAATGACATCAGTGTTTACCTCATTTCTATGATACCTTTGAAGACAATAATGACTGTACCACAGACCCCACACACCTCCCGCACAGATCACTGGGTTAAACTCCTCTGGTTGCACTGTACACTTAATTCTCTCTGGCTGGCCTTCAGCGTCCATCTCTGTCTTCCGCTCCCCATTGTCACTTCCTGGCCTGACCTAGTCCAGCCTCTAAGTAAGAACATGCATGGAGGTCAGGTGTTGCATTAAAGTTTACCCTTCAGTCAACATTTCAGCAAGGAACTCCTATAAGAGAGAGACACTGAACTTCTGGTGTTTGTTTTTTTTTTTTCCGGAACCAGGGATTGAACTCAGACCCTTGCACTTGCCAGGGAAGCACTTATTCTACTGAGCCATCTCCCCAGCCCTGTTTTTTGTTCCTTGAATAGAATATATTTGCTCATCATGCAAAAATTAAACTACTTTTAAACATGACATCTTTCTCAATTTTAAAAAGTAATTTGAATGAAAAAAGACATTTTCATTAATGTGTCTAAATTTCTAAAAATGGAATTATTGAATAGTGAAATTCAATTCAGAAATCTAGTTTCAAGATATTTCACTTGAAATTGGATTATAAGTGAGTTTTTCTTCATAAAAAGTCAAGAAAAACAGGACTTTTAGAGTGTTTTATAGATTTTGCATTTGTTATAAGACAAGATGTTCTGAACTTTGGTATAGCCATTCAAGAAAAATTACTTTGGAACAATTTCCAAGCATTGAATTCATCTAGCTATATTATGTTGACTTAACCAGTCAATTAAGTTAAAAAAACAAGTTAATTAAACAAAAAAAATCAACATATAAGCAAATCATGCTGTCAAAGCATTTGTTAGACTAAGTGGACAATTTAGCTGATTAAACTCATCAGTCAATTTTGCCAAAACATTGACACAGCTTTAATCTGTGTCTTCATTGTCAAAAATATGATTTAGAACCAGACACAAAACAGATGGAATATCAAATAAAATACAGAGGCCCAAATTTTCTTTTTTGGACCTGTAAGTATGATCCAAAAGTTAAGTATATGGCAATTCTTACAAGATCCAGGGTTGATTTGGGGGAATTTTCTTACATTTAACATATAATTGTATTTGTTTCAGTAACCCAATGACAAATTACACTCTGTAAAAGACAGATGTTTATTTAAACAAACATACAACTGGAAACTATAACACTATGTAATTAGCTATTTAAATTATATTTAATTATATTGCTAAATGTTTTCATAAGCAACCACAGTGCAAGGAAATGGCTTAAGTGAAAAATAAGGGTTTTGACCATTCAGTTATCATGCTACCAAAAGAAAGAATTTGGATTCATGAGAAAAAAAAGGGCCATGGCAGGAAAAATATGAACACTTGGAACCAGATGGCTGGGCTATTTCACATTGAGCCTGAGTAACACTGGGCGACATTGAGGGCGGTAGTGAACAGCGGTGGCTAGGGCCAAGCCAAAGGGAGCAAAGGCTGCGATGAAGATGGCACCTTGTGAGCTCTGGCCCACCTTTGTCCCACGAAAGCCATGTGCTCTAACAAGGACCAAGAGTCTCTCGATTTGCAACAAGTACTTGCTGAATAGACTAGAGCAGTGTTACATGGGAAGTGTTCGGCTCTCTGACAGGATCCTGGGCATGAGAACTACTCACCGGGCAAGGAAGGGAATGACTGCATACAAAAGCCAAAATGAAGCTTCTCTGCTAAGGATGGTAAGAAACCCAAGAATACCCTAAATTCCATGTCATTTATCCCCATAATTAAAGTCCTTCAGATCCCACAGAAACCAGGAGTGAATCAAGTGTAAAGGAACGTTAATTAAGGAGAGAAGGGGCTCCCTGTGCTGGCACATGAGATCGCTCCCCCTGCCTCCTTCTCAGAGCCTCCAGCCACCGTGTTGCTGAAACTTCTCTGCCCTCTCCAGGCTCTGCTCAGGTGAGCAAGCCACCTGGGTGAGGTCTGATGTGCTGCACTGGAAATTATGTGTCATGTGTCATGGTCACTGCTCAAGGGCGTGCAGAAATTAGGAATGGGAGACCAAAGGGAGTCAGATAATTTCTCCCCAGCCCCAAGGACAGGCATCAGAAAGGTCTGAAGGTCAGAACCTGAGGACAGTAGAGGGGCTTTTCAAAGAAGGTATTGTCATTCATGACATAAGATCATTGGAAAATGTTTCTCAATAAGAATAAGCAAAAGATGAATCACAAACTAAGGGGCAACGAGCCATTTACTCGGCACAGGATAATTAATGCAGCTGTATCTGCGTTAAATTTTAGGTATCAAGGGCCCAGGGAGATAGCTCAGTAGAATAAGCATTTGCTTGGCAAGCACAGGGTCCTGAGTTCAATCCTTGGTACTGCAAAAATAAATGAATAAGTGTTAGGTATCAAAAATTTCCTGAATATGCACAGCAGTCAGGTTCCTGAGTCAGCTGGATTCTAGAATCTAGGAAGAGCAACAGGCTAAAGTCATAGCAATACATGAATAGGGCAGAGAGTGCACAAGAGAGACAAACAAGATTGAACACAGAATTTGGAAGGTCAGTGGTCACTAATCACTTGCAGAAATATCTTTGTGTTGCGCTATGCATTTGTTTCAAATGTAAAAGCATCAATGAGACAGCCTACATTTGAATTTTTTTTTTTTTTTTTTTTGGTTTTCTCTTCTTCACACTGTGCTTACTCCAAATCCTATTATCCACAAAGTACTAATTCTACTAGAGAATTTTTTAAAACAAAAGCAAAGCACAAGGCTATCTTGTTCATGAACTGAAGTACCACGGTACAAGTCCAGGACTCACAAAAGAAATGTATCAATTTCCTAATTGCAATTGGATGGAGGTTGGTAATCCAGAAGAGGAATGATTGCCTAGCCTGCAGGAGGCTCTGGGTGCAACCTCTAGCACTTCAGGAAAAATTAAAAAGGGATGAAGTGAAGAAGAAAGGAGGGAGGGAGGAGAGAGAAAACCACAGCAGAAGATATGATGACCTAGAAAAGGAATGTAAATGGTTTATGGGAGCACTGTGTATAAGGAGAGAGAGAGACAGAGA
>NW_004524748.1:2532885-2547139 GCF_000260255.1 Octodon degus
AGAGACAGAGACAGAGACAGAGACAGAGACAGAGACAGAGAGAGAATGGATCATGTGAAATTGCAAAATACATTCATGTTTCTTCATTACCATTCCATTCTTACTCTTATTCTTGACTTTGCCTGCAGTTATAGACTCATTTCTAATGGATGGAGTGTGGTGGAGAAGAGTCTAAGATATGCAAGAGCAGCTCATCACAATGATGAGCTGCTAATGACACTGTCTAATCCTCTCTTGCAGATCACATGACATTGTGCAAAACTGGCCACCGTAGCATGGTAGCACTCACACAGCCCCTGGAGGTTCAGGGACAAGGGGCTTAAGTCTTCTGCCCTAGGCCAGCAGGACAGCATGTCACTGAGGTATTTCGGGGGTAACCCTGGGCCACCACAGAACCTGCCTTGAGTAACTACAAACAAATAAAAGACCCCCAACCATAACCATCTAATTAAACCACTCCTGGATTCCTATTCTATAGAAACTGTGTTAAGATTAAAAATATTTATTGTTTAAATCTGCGGAGTTGTGCACAACACAGCCAGCACGAAGCCTAAAGGAAAGTTTACACTGACACTGCTGAACAGATATTGAAGCATCATTGCAAGAGAAAATATTGCAAATATTACATATGGATAATCTCATAAATCTTTTTTGGGTTAAAATCATGTAGGCTAGTGTCAAACAGCAATGAATTACAAAGAGGTGTTTATAAAAAGCTTTTTGTTCCTGTACCCTTATGGTTACTAGAAGACAGATTCTTCTGATAATCAAATTTGACAATGAAGGCCCAGCCACGTAGCTCAGCAGACTGAAGTGCCTGCTTAGGCAGAGCACTGCAGCTGGGGCCGTGCTGGCCCTGCCCCCAGGGCGCGCTGATACGGCCATTGAGACCGCGCATAATGGTGTGTGCCTGCAATCCCAGCACTTGGGAGGCTGAAAACAGGAGGATCACTACAAGGCCAATCTACATAGTAAGACCCTGTGGACCCTGCAGACTTCGTACTAAAAGGACAAACAAACAAACAAACAAACAACAAAATTGGAAATGAAAGCAGATCTGGTGTCTTTTGAGGAAGTATAGCCGAATACCTGCTCCCCACCAGGAGACATTCTGTTAGTTGCCCCATTTCTATTCCCACTGCCTGTTATAAATGGCTGGTTGCTATGAGGCATATTGTAAGAACCAGTCAGAGACAGCCGAGCACTCTGCTCTATGCAATCCCTTTCTATTTCATAAAAGCCTCCCTCCCCAGGTCTTTGGGGCCTGAAATTTTAGGAATGATCCAGATTAGTACTTATCAATTTAAAATAAACCTAACTACAAGTCCTGGATTTTGTTTCAGAGTTTCTGCATGTAATTTCAGAAGAAGTTGATTAAACTAGTTGTAAGTCAATATGAATGATTTTAAAGGAGTTTCTTAGTTATACACAGAGACACAATGTATCTCAAAGTGGACCTGCTTCTACTCTATTTTTCATTAGTAAAATCCTGCCATAAAGCAAACACCGCATTAGTAAAATCTTACCATAAAGCAAATGTTATCAATTTGTTGCAGCAGACCCTTTGACCTAATTTTCTTAGGGGCTTGCATTTTCTTTGTGCCATTTACATGCCAGCACACTCAAGATTTTAAGCTGTCCTCTGAAATCTAGACCAAAATATTTGGTAGTGAAAGTAACACTGAAGCTGAATAAAATATCAATTTATTGTCTGTTTTTTAAAGTATATCTGCTACCACTAGGCTTCTAATACAATAAACAACTATTTTAACAAAAAAATATATAATTTAAGTATTTTAGCATTTAAGTGTAACACAGTCTCAATTAAAGTTGATACACTAAAAGGGGAATTATGTTCTGAGATCAAAAAGAAAGTTTAAATGAATAAATTCATTGTTATTTTTTAGGTTAGGACCTTACTATGCAATTGAGGTTGGCCTGGACTCCCTATATAGCCCAGGCTGGCCTGGAATTCACAACAAACCCCTGCCTTGGCCTCCTGGGTGCTAGGACTATAGCCATGTGCCACCATGCTCAGCACGATCAATTAAATTTAAATACATTTTAAAAGTTTAAATTTTGAAAAGACTAGAAAATAACTCAGTGAATAGATCATGAAAAACTGAATTAACTACTCTCAACCCCAGCTTTCTAATTTTCAGTGAAAGTTTAAGTAAAGAATGATAGTACATTCAATAAAAGCATTGATGAAGGTTTCTTTCTGGGCTGGGGACATAGCTCAGTGGCATAAAATCCTGTTTCATAAGCACAAGGTCCTAAGTTTGATCCTCAGGACTGTAAAAAAAAGTTTCTTTCTATAAAATATAAATTATTTAAATCTAAATCCCAATGAGATATAAAAAAATCAGCATTAACATTAGGTTTGTGTTTTGAGTTTTACTTTTGTTTTAATGGTCAAATGCGGATAAAACATTTAATATTTGTCAACATGCTTTTCCAAAGGTAAACCTTAAAAGTACTAAAAATAAATAAATAAAATAATGGTAGACTGCAGCTGTAGCTCAGAGGCACAGTGCATGCCTGACAAGTGCAAGGTCATGAATTCAATTTTGGAACAAAATAATAATGACAATAAAAACAATAATAATGTTCAACTATTCTTTTGACTTCTTAAACTGTGGGATAAAGGTAAGTAAATCATACTTGTTGAGAATATATATATCTAAAAATACAGATTTACAATAAAATTGTCCACATGTAGGCAGTTTTAAAGTTCAACAAATAAATTTTGAATAAATGAAGCATATATAGTTGCTATAAATTTTAACATTTAACAAAATTGTATTCTACATTGTCTTCCAATTATATTAATGAGGGAAAAAAACTTCCAAAACTCTATCAAATTTACATGTTGCCTATTACATATTTCTAATTTTTTTCCAAATTGCATATTACAATTTTCCCAATCTTTCTCTAAATGTCACAAACTTCAAACTGCCTATTCAACATGTTCTTAAAAATAAAAATTATAATTTCATGATAAACACAAATCTGCTAAAAGAAAGAAAGAACAAAAGAATGAAAGAAAGAAATTATACAATTCAAAAGAAATTTTTAAAAGTGTCAAATGAATGAACCCTAACACATGGGTGTGGTCATAATATCTCTCCACATTAGGTATTCTCTCCATCCTCACACTGGCTGCTCAAAGCACACAGTTTCCAAGAGCCTAAAGAAAAAGCTTTAGAGTTGTCACATGAATCAAAGAAAAAAAGAAAGAAAGAAAGAAAGAAAGAAAGAAAGAAAGAAAGAAAGAAAGAAAGAAAGAAAGAGAGAGATAAAGATTTAGGTGAATGTGGCAAAATGTCAGATAGTAAGATACGGTATTGACTATTCCTAAAACACAAAGTTAGAGGTCACTAAAGAGCAGATGGGAAAACCCAGAGCAGGAAGAGGAGGTGGGCAGGTGACCCAAACACTGGTGCAGAGGTGCTCCTGGTCTCCCAGGGCTGCAGGAAGCTTGGAGGGGGAGCATGCATCCAGGTAAGTGGAGGAAAGCTTAATGCATCAGAGGCGTGGTGAATTACGGGCAACAGATAAAAGGTGCTTCGGGAATTTGTAGGAAGTAAAGCAAGGCACATGTGTTAGGGTACGAAAAAACGATTTCTTGAATGAAGCCGACTGGTTAGCTAGTTTTAAAAAAAAGCAAAAAACAAAAAAAAATAGAAGGACAGTTACAGGAGGACAGTCAAATATTCCAGGCAGAAAGTCTGAATAAAGAAGATAGTCAAGTTGAGAAGAGCCTCGAAGTCAGATACAGAATATGGTCTAATTGTTTTATAGTAGAGATTTTGATAGAGTAAATAATATAATAAAATAATAATAAATTTCATTTTAAAATTATTATCCAATAGACTCAATTTATTAAAAGAAATAAGGGAGAATCTGAAAATTAATGAGGAAGATATTTCAAAAAATATGCATTTAGGCTGACTTGAATAACAGCCAATATTCATTAAGTATTTGGGCCATCATTTTCTACTGGTCTCCAGAGGGGAGCAGTCGATGTTTAATTATTTTCTTATCATTTTTAATTTCTTATAACTTTTTTTCTTTTCTTTTTTCTACCCATTTTGCATGCTTTTTTTAAATGTAATTTTATTTGTTTTTAAATTGAATTTTATTTCATTTTGTGCATGTTTATATCTGGTAAACTAAACAACTAATGTGAAGACAACATTATGCAATAGAGCAACCACTGCTGAATTCCTATTGGTTTGGTGAAGTTTTGTATCATTTCTAATGTTTTACTTTGTTTTTTACTATTTTGGATTCTCTTCAGATTAACAGGAACATTTTCTTTCAAATTCTCAATAATAAAAGTATGACATTACTATCACAGATAACAGTAGAAGAGCAGATTTTGCAGCAGATATATGACATAAAGTGAGAAGAACACACTAGTAACTCATGATATAAAAATTATGGCTTGCTATTCCTTTAGTAAGTTTAATTCCTGATATGAGATGTAGGATAAGTGCCCATTAATTATGCACATCAAGAATATTTTTTCTACAACACAAAACAGAGTAATAACATGTCTTTTAAGAATTACATTAATTTTCCTACTAAATGAATATATCATAAAACTAATATGAAGATTTTCTGTTAACAATCTGCCACATAAAATAGAAAGTCATTAACTTTTAAAATGGGAAACTTATCTTCAAATGTAACATACTTTTATTTATATATCTATATTTATATTATATAAACTTGATACATTTAAATTATGTTATTTTTGTTAGAACCAAGAAAATATGTGATTATGTAAATTTAACAGAAGACACATATGGGAAACTTAGTGAAGCATAAATAAATTTCAAATAAACAGTGGTCAGAGTAAAATGTTATAAACCTTTAACTCTGAAGGAAAGTGAAGGAATTACTACATAGCACATGCTACTCAAATCCACAAGCCACAATTCCCTCTTCTGTCCTCCCTTTGTTGGTCTCTTCTTCCTGCCCCCATCTCTTTCACTAACAAACACACACACACACACACACACACACACAGGCATGCACACACATGCACATACAATACCTTGGAAAGGATTTTTGTTTTGTTTATTTTATCCTTAAGGAAAATACAGCAAACGCATCTTTGAAATGCTGAAACGTTTCTATCAAGCACGAGCCTTCCTTGGTGGAGACCCGGTTATAACTTAATTGATGATATCTTCAACATTTGAAAAGCATACATAGGAAAGTTGATAACCGTTTGTCCCTAAGGTACAGCAGCTGTAACAGGAGCACAGGCCCCTTTCTTCGTTCACCCAGCTTATACAACACAACACCCAACTGAACTTAGAACAACAGACCTAACCATAAAGAGACTAATCAAATCCGTGTTTCGCATTAAGATTTTTAACTAGATTTTTTACTGCCTGCTTAGACATTTAAACACTGGCATTCATTCCAGTAGAATATACTCATTGGTAATAAGTCTGCAAAATGACTATGCTACTTGGAAAATCAAAAACTTATTCCTTATTTTATTCTCAGCTAACTTTTATTAGCAATATTTTCAAGCAAATAAATTTTGTTCTGAAAGGCAGAAAGACATTTTTAATGTGAACTTTCTAAAACCTTATGAATGGACTTAAAAGTCCACATGAAAACATCACAGGAAATGGGTGATACAAGCTATATGAAGAAGTACTTCTACATGTAGGACAGCTGTCATGGAATGACACGGAACTGTAAAGCAGTCTATTCAGTCAACTCAATCAGAAAATATGCTATGGAGGCTGTTAAAAGACAGGTCTCCAAGTACAAAATCTTTATGTAATACAAGTTTTGGACAAAAGCAAGACTCTAGGGGATGGGCATGTATCCAGTGGGAGAGTAGGTGCTTAGCGTGCTCCAAGCCTCCCAAATGAAACTAAAATATCTGTCCCACATATCTAGACAAATCTTCCCTCAATTCATTAACAGATGATTAAACATAAAAATAATTTGTAGGGGCCAGGGAGATGGCTCAGTAGGATAAGCGCGCTTGACTGGCAAATGCAAGGATGTGAGTTCAATCCTGGGTTCCAAAAAAAAAAAAAAAACTTGTAAAAGAAAAACAAATATTGAAACTGGTTGGTCAACACTTACTTTGCCTTCTGAGTGTGCAGAAGAAATTCTGAACAAATTGAGCCCTAGTTAAATGCTGGACACCGAGGCCGTGGGTATTTAGCAGTCATTTATTTACTGTCTCATAGAATTCAATATACAGAAAGAACATGGTATGTAGATTAAAATAACTACACAAATATTTGAATAACCTAAAATATTTATGAGATTTATGAACCAAAATAAAACAATGATACCACAGACAAAGCAGCAGGTGCATCAGCAGGTAACTTAAATTCCATGCGTGTCTCTGGATTACTCAAGAAAGACTGCCAGAAATTATTTTAAAGATTACTGAATTAATGACTTTAAATCATACAAAGCATAACATCTTTTTCTGGGTTATTGACAATGAAATATCTCACTAAGACTTGCTTAAACTCCTAGTACAGAAAGCGGAGGACATACTATTAAAAGCAAGCCTTCATGTGGACCAGTGAAGTCACTGCAGGACAGAGCAGAAAGGGTGACTGCCTCCCCGGGGGCTTTCTGTGACTCAGGACAGAAAGAGGAGAGTGGAGACTACACTCCTTCGCCTCCTTCAGTCATTATCAGCTCATGTTTCAAGACTATGCAGATAGTTATTAAACATCAGTCAGCAGCATCTGTAAAGAAGATTTTTGGGCCGGGGAGATGGCTCAGTGAAATAAGTGCTTCCCTGGCAAGCTCAAGGGTCTGAGTTTAAACCCCGGTTCCGCAAAAAAAAGAAAAAAAAAAAAAAAAGATTTTCATTTTTTCATATAATTGATGTGAAAGGCAATCTATATTTTGAAGAAAGTGCCTGAACCTACAATCACTTTTGATATAGTGAGATCTTGGGGACTTCTAATATGAATAATAAATTATATCATGAAGTCTCCTAATATCAATCTGCTGATTTCTTTTTTTCTGTCTGTCTGTCTGCCTGCCTGCCTGCCTGCCTGCCTGCCTGTCTGTCTGTCTATCCATCTGTCTGTCTGTCTTTCTCAGAACTGTGGATTGAGCCCAGGGCCTCTGCACAGATTTACATCACTAGTCCTTTCAAATATTTTATTTTACAGACAGGGTCGCACTAAGTTGCCAAGTTGCCCATACAGTGGGGTAAATTTTGCTATTCTCCTGCCTCAGCTTTGTGGACTATAAGGATTACAGGCATACTAATCTATATTTCTAAAAGATTTTACATGACTAAAATTATCTGAAACATTTTAATACATCTACAGATTATCATTTCAGGATGAAATGAAAGTTGATACTGGGCTGGCAAGATAGCTCAGTAGACTAAAGCACCTGCTTAGGCAAGTGTAGGCAAGCTGAGGGAACACGGTTGGACCCCTGGCTTGCACAACATGCTTTGACAGCCCCACTCTCAGGGTGGGCTGAACTGAACAGAATCTGGGTGTGGTAGCTCATGTCTATAATCCCAGAACTGAGGAGGTTGAAAGCAGAAGGATCATCACAAGTCTGAGCTATGTAGTGAGATCCTGTAACATTCAAATACATTTATAATAAAGAAACGAAACTTGATATTGAGTGAGGTCTTCCAATTCTCAAGATCATAAATTCACCATTAGAAATATATGAATTTAAAATTACTTCCTAAATTAACATCTTCAGAATTCACTGAATTTCACTTTAACTCTATCCCGCTGATGATGTATTTCTACACTCATGGACCATTTGCTTATCCTCTGATATTTTCAAGATCCTTGTCTGATAATGATTAATTTTGATATACTTCCCTACACTCTAGGATTCAGCTCTTAATATTTGAAATAAATGTTTTAGAAAGTTGTGTTGATGACTGAACATAAGCAATGTTTATATGGCATTTTGCTATTAATTTCATCTCATAATTAAAATTCCAATGTCATTATTAATTTCCAATGGAATACACTGATAAATATTTATGAATGATGGCTATACACACATGCCTTATGGCAATGATTCTATGTATGGTGACTTAAAGAACACACAAGATGACAAAAGTTACATATGCATTGTGTATATGCACACAATTACAGATATGATTGTTTTGTGAAGATGGTGGGATTTAAGGTGATTTTCTACTACACAGATAGATTAATTAAAGCCTGATGGAGGCACCCTCTTGCTCTGGGTTTTATTAGCTTCACACTTGCAAGGGGACAATGTAGTGTACGCACACTAGCCATGAACTAGTTAGGATTAAATGATAGATGCCACTTGGCTTCAGAACAGAAATATTTCATCTTGGGCTGGTGAGATGGCTCAGTGGTCTAAAGCACCTACTTGGAACAAGCTTGGGAAAACACAGGGACCGCGGTTCAATCCCCCAGCACCACATGCCAGCCAGCCCCGCCCCCTGGTGGGCTGAGCTGGCCACACACACACACACACACACACACACACAAATAAATAAAAAAAAAAAAAGAAATATTTCATCTTAAACACATAGTTATAAGTTTTCATTGTTCTTAATTTTTCCTTTGGCACTCCGTTTTAACAAATTTTTTCACTGCTCTGAGTTATTAAAAAAGAGATCAGTGACTGTTAAAATCAAAGATCATTCTGTGATAAAATGTGAGTGTCTAATATTTCCAAAATAACATATTTTTTCTGTTAATCTTTAATGACTCTTCAAATCTATAGCAGGATAAATACAACTTAGTTGACTTTCTGGATGTTTGTTGAAGGTAGGTTGGTAGAAGTGTTTTTCTCCTGTTCTTAAGTTTTTCACTGTTAATTGGACATTGTTGTTGTACTAAGACTCTCCCAATGGCAAGAGATTCTAGGTCAGAGACTGGTAGGAAATACACATTAGTAAGAGTTTCATTTTACAGAAAATTAGTATTACATCAAATTTAAAATAAAATTTCATTAAATTAGGAATATATTAGTTTCTTGAAGGGAAAAAATGAAACAGGAAATGTTTATTCCCCTCTCTCACTCCATGGGCATTAAAGTTCTTCCCCCTATATGACTTAGGATCAGGCATTTGAAAGACTGAAATTAGAAATTATATTTTCTCTAGGAAACTTATTCCAATAAATTCAAATATGTTTAAAAACCGTGTGTTATAATAATAATTACACCTAAGCACAATCTGACTGCCTTATAGCTATTATTTTTTCTTTTTGTATTTTTTAGGGAAGGGTCTACAGGGTGTTCAGGGTCTCACTACTAGATTGAACTTGGAGTGATCCGCCTGTTTACAGCCTCCCAAGAGCTGGGATTATAGGGGTGCACCACCATGCCCAGATGTCTCAATCTCCATCTCAGTACTCCCTGGGGCTGGGGCTGGCATGGCAGGTCCAGGTATCGAACCCCCAGCCCCTGCGCCTGCTTAAAGGTGCTTTAATCTGCTGAGCTCTTTGGCCAGTCAACCTTATAGTTATTATTTGGAGGGAAAAATGTCATTGTTTCCTGAGTACTCAAAATTATGAAACACCAGGGCTGATATGACTCACGGGCACAGACTCAGCTACGGTAACACAGATAGGATGGACGTCAGTAGTCCATGCTACACCTTCCACACATGATTCCAATTTATGAAGGACTGGGAAATGTATTTTTCAACATATAAACTGAACAACTGATTATACTGTGGTCCTTCAGATAATTCACAGTATCACAAAAATTACTCTTGATTTATATATATTTATCTTTGTTTCTTTTTTCACACTATGATCTCCATATATGCTAAGAACTTTTAACTTCTAATACTATATTGCCATAAATTGGTTCACAAAACAAAACAGAAGACTCGGAACCTTCATAAATTGTGGTTCTCGCTGAAGCACAAAGGGCTAAAAAAAGCACAATCTATTTCCCACATATCCTACTATTTATTAAATGTCTCCTCAGTACCGGGGTCCCCTGCTAAGTTCCTGCAGAAGAATTAGTGCTCTGGGGGAATAAAATCTGCACTTTTCAAGAAGTAACAACTGTATGATTATAGTGCTTGCCTGGCTTATGGGCATGTTTACCATCGTATGAAATCTAAGAATCAAGTTTTGCCAAGAAAATGGATTTAAAGGAAGCCAAGGGAATTTTCAAAAACTCTCTAACAAATATCATTAAAAACTTCAAAAACATATAAATAATGCATCGGAAAAAGTTGGGTGTGAGCTTCTTTTTATTAGTAAGTTAATACAACTTCTCTATCTACCCAACCATTCATTCCACAAGCAGCTGTTGAGTTTTATTACACGCCAAGAAATAAGCTTTTTGCTCTGAGACATAAATATGAATGTAATGAATACGAATGATATGATTCTTGTCCAAAATCATGAGCAACTTTCTCAATACTTTTGTTTTGCTTTGCTTTGTCTGGTTTTTGGTTTTTGTTTTTTCAGTGCTAGAGATCAAACCCAGGCCCTATTACCTGCTTAAGAGAGTGTCCTAACACTCAGCTGCACCTCTAGCCTTCAAACATTTTAAGTACTAGTTATCTTCTGTGCTCAATAAAGGCATTAATTTGTTTTCACTCATAGGAATTAACTCAATTCTTTTTCTTTTTTTTATGTATTTGGTACAGGGTCTCATTATGCAGCTCAGACTCACAGGGATTCTCCTGTTTTCAGCCTGCCCAGCACTGGCATTACAGGCATGCACCACCACGCCCAGTCTCTTTGCCTGGATCAGTGTGCCCAGGGGCAGGAATGGTGCAGCATGTGCTGCCAGGCGTCGAACCCTGATCCTTGCACTTGCCTGAGCAGGCGCTTAGTCCACTGAGCTATCTTACCAGCCATATATTATATATTATCCTTGCCTTACACTGAACCACTGAGCCACGGTGCAACAAAATAGTGATAGCAGATACGGCAGGGTGGGCTAATTGAAGCTGGCACTTTTTATCTCTAGTTTTCAAGGCTTGTTATTTCCCAGCTAATTCTAATTTCCAGGGGAAAAGAGTATATAAATGAAGGGTTCCAGAGCTGGTGAGATAGCTCAGTGTACTAAGCACCTGCTTAGGCAAGCATGTGGACCGCAGTTTGATCCCTGGCACTGCATGTCACGCCGGCCCCACACTTGGGCACACTGAACTGGCCACTGAGACTAGGTGTGGTGACACATGCCTGTAATCCTAGCACTGGGGAGGGTGAAAACAGGAGGCTCACTGCGAGTCTGAACTGCATAATGAAACGCTTTACCAATACATAAAAAGCAAGGGCCTCCCGAGATGCAGAGATTGGGGAGGCAAGATTAGAAAAAGAAGGTCACATACAAATAATAACTCCACACAATGAATTGAATCATTATGTACCACAAACACAAGCCAAGAAAAAAGTAGTGATTGTTTTAAAAAGGCACTTAATAACTTCTCAATTTGACTGTCTAATAGACTTCTTGTCTGCAAAATGTATGAGTGATGACTGAAAAATACATTGAATGCATACATCTTTTTTTAAAAATTACCACATTAAAAGATATGTTGGCACAGCAGGATAAGGGGTAGGTTTATCTAAAGGGGGAGTTCTGAATATTTTGAGCGTGATTAAGTCCAAAGTGCCTTTTAGTGTAATATTTTTTTCTAATTTTATTGAGAAAAAATACCAATGAAACAGTTTCAAAAGAGGTTAGTAGGACAGTTACAATAATTAATACATTGCATATTGTTGTCTTTGAGTGTAATAATTTTAAATTTAAATATTCACTGTATTTTTGAATACCCCTCATTAATCAAACGTGCATGGCAATGTCTGTCAAATGCAAACATGACGCACGTGCACCAGTCCTCTGCTCACAGGATCCAGCACACCTTGACTTCTCACACTTCCCCAAGTCAAGATGACCATGAAAGGTAACAAGCACTGTGAGTCACTTCAGGCAGTGAGGTATCCATAACAACTCAAGTGGAGACATGAAAGAGAGCTACCAGAACTCCTTCAGGGGGCCAAGAGTGACAGGAGAAAGGCGTGTAAATCACGGGAGAGGATTTGGAGTGGGGTTTATGGCATTACGTCTTTGTGGCTTTCAGTTCCCAGTACCAAAACCTTACTGTAATGAAGGTTTTTAATTTAAGCACTGAATATATTTCTTTTACTCTCACCTCCTACCTTGTCCTTATAATCTTCATTTTACTGTCCCTTTTGGATTTTATGCTTTTTCTCCTTCCAGATCATTTCTTGTATCCCTTACTACTAGAAGACATCTTTTGAAATAACCTTGATTTCACGCCCTGAGAGAGAACATTTTGTCCATCATTCCCATAGTCATGAGTCAAAGTATGCTAGTATAAGCTGTTTCCTTGTTTCCTATTTCACTGTTTGGTTTAAACTGAAATAAAAACAGACACAAGAAAGAAATGGGTTCATTTAGTGAAGGAAAAGGCACCTGATTTTGCTATAGAGCTACAAAAAGAAGACAAGAAATAATATCCATAGGCAGTGAAAATATATATTACATTATGGTGAAGAGAGCAGTGGACTGGCTTTTATCTGACTGCACAAATAATTGAGTTCCCAGGTACAGTCCAAAGAACCACTCACAGCAGTAATTTTTTTTTTCAAGGGTTATCCTTATAGGTTTTAGTTTCTGTTTGGGGACACAGAACATATTTTCTAAATTCATACTGTGTCCATCAGTGTTGTTAAAGTGAAAATTCACTAATGGTGTTATATTGAAAAGATACAGTAGGCTAAAAAGGATAAGGAGATGATTAGAAAAAATGGAATTGATATCCTTGAATACAGTCTTGATTTGCTTATAGCTGCACATTAGAAAGATAAAAGATAGACCAGAGAAGAGCAAGATAGTTTGGAGGATATTTAGAGAGACAACCATGGGGAAAGGAAAAAAAAAAAAAAAAAAAGACCAGTAATTATAAACATCACGTAAGAGAAAATGAAAGAAGTGGGTACAGGGTGTGGTTGAGAATACTACAATGCTAAAACACGTAAGGAACATCCCCCAAAGTGGCACAGGCCTGTAATGAAAGCTGTTACAGGAAGTGGCCTGGGGATCCCAAGTTTGATTCCAGCCTTGGTAATGGAACATGAGCCCATCAGAAGGGGAAAGGAGAGAGAAAAAAGAAAAAGTTGAGAAAATTAGCCCAGACTGTGTCAATTATCATCAGGGTACAAAAGTATAGGGTAACAGCAAAACTGAGAAAGGCGGCAGGCCTAGCAGTAGAATACGCAACTCTGCATCCCTCCAGGTGGGGGGGGAGGGGCAAAAATCACTGGAAGGCACATTGCACATTCAAAACAGCTCAGAAGTTCTGTATAGTCTGGTTGTAAAGTATGTGCCCAGCAAGCACAAAGCACTGCATTCAGTTTCCAGTACCAAAAAATCAACCACAACAGAAATAAAAAAAAAAAAGCTTAGTGATTTTTGAATTCTTAAATCCAGAGCTCATGTATAAGTCAGTCATTGGGAAATAAAAATGAAGGTAATCTGAATTCAAAATAATATATGACATGCGTGCAAGAGAAGAAGACTGGCAACAAAACCTGTGTGTCGATGCTCAGACCAGCATAATAATGGAAAAAGGAAGCTGCCAAAATTTCCATCAACTGACAACTGGATAAACAAGATGTGGTCTATGCAGATAATTGAATATTATTCAGGAATAAAAAACCAATAAACAGGCTGATAAAAATATTTTGGAATCTGTTGTGTGTCTTTGCAAGTCATCCTGATTTTATTAAATGTCATGTGCATATACCCTTTATTCTAGGTAATTTTATGAGATGTGACTTTTGCTTCCTGAGAAAAATTAAAATTACAAAAGGGATTTAAGTACCAATATAGGCTCTATAGTTCCATTAAATTTGAAAATGTTATAGCAACTAAAAGAAGTCAGTCACATAATACAACATATTACATTATTGCATTTATGCGAAAGGTCCATCAGCAGAGACAGAAAATACATTAGTGGTTGCCCAGAGTTTGGGAGCTTGAAGGACAATGGGGAGTGACTACTACCGGGCAGCTTGTGTTCTGGGGATTGCAAAGACAACACAAGCCCCAGGCCGTGGGGTTGTGTGCAGAGCCCCATGGAGGGAGCACAGCCGAGCGAAGCCAACCCCTGCAGAGAGGGAATTCTAGTCCCCTACAACGGTGAGCACCATGGCATGCATCTAGACAAAACTATGATAAAGAGCCACCAAAGAAGACAGTTAGCGCAAGGCCCTGAGTTCAATATTCC
>NW_004524748.1:2548099-2550024 GCF_000260255.1 Octodon degus
AAAGAAAGAAAGAAAGAAAGAAAGAAAGAAAGAAAGAAAGAAAGAAAGAAAGAAAGGAAGGAAGGAAGGAAGGAAGGAAGGAAGGAAGGAAGGAAGGAAGAAAGGAAGGAAGAAAGAAAGGAAGAAAGAAATATAAGGACGGAGAAGAGCAAGGATTCGAGGAAGAAAGAGGAATAGCACGATACATAAAATAAAATGGAGAAAAGGGCCATGAGTATCAGGTAATATAGAATTTTCAATAAAGATGTGGAAAGAAAAAGACAATTAGCTTTAGTTACTGCATCTGCTTTATAGTGCAACAGTAACATAGGCTTCAGGCTAACATACATTATAGAGAAATTCTTTAGGATGTAATCTTAATTTCACTTTTTGATCACCTAAAAATTTAAAATTTATCAAACTTGTTGTCTGTAAATATAAGAACTTTCTTACAAAGCCTTTCTTCTACTGCATGAGTGAATCAATGAGCAAGTACACCCTGAATTTCCAAAGGAGAAAAAAAAAAAAAAATAAAACTTTGGATTTACTAGGAAAGATTAAACTCAATTTTAAAGTTTTTGTATGATTTAAATGAATGAATTGGAAGACAACAGATAGAATATACTGCATTTAGAAATCATCATCATCATTTTACTTTGATTTTTTTGCTTATTTGTCTAAATGTGAATTATTGGAAAAGTCTTAAGAATGTTTCCATATATTTAGTGTGGTACCATGGATGAAAAGATTAAAATTGAAAGGAGACCAGATAATGAGAGAAAAGAGTATTTTAAATGAAGTCAAACACTAGAATAATTGTGTAACTGACAGAGGCAACGGAATGAGGAAAAATGTAAGTCACACTGCAAGTGGAAAGACTGCAGCAAAATAAATCCTTCATTAGGCTCAGTTGGCTTCCTACCTTGAAAAGAATGGCATCAGACTGCAGCAGAGACTTAAGGACAGGATTTAGAAAAGAGAAAGATTGATAATCTGTTGGGACATTTAGATGGTGTCAAAAACAAATGGCCTTGCTTAAATACTGATAGATTCTTTTTCTTCCTACTGATTAGCAAACAATCCTGATAATAGAGATTTGGAAACGATGCAATAGTCTAAAGATTACAGATTATACGTTTCGTTTTCCTGACTTGTCCCTACATATTTTGCTGCACGTAAAGACTATGTGGTGAAGCAGTGGTGCCAATCAGGGCAGGTCAGCTCAAGCCCCTGCTCCACACCGGACACCACCACAAAATAAAAACGACTGGGCGTGACAGCACACACCTATGCTCCCAGAACTCAGGAGGCTGAGGAGGGAGGACTGCCAGGACTGCAAGGCCAAGCTGAGCTACCCAGTTAGTTCAAGGCCAGCATGAACTACAAAGCAAGAGCCTATCTTAAAAAAAAATTAAATACATACATACATAAACAAATAAAAATGAGACCCTCAAAAACAACAGAGCTTGGGCTTAGATGTAGTTCAGTTGATAGAAAACCTGTCTACTATGCATGAAGCCTTAGAAAGAAAAGTATTTCTCACAGCTCTAGAAGCTGAGGATTCTAAGATCAAAGTACTGGGACACTATTTTCTAGTGAGACTTCTCTGCCACACATGTGCCTTCCAGATGGGTCCTCCACCGAGCAAAAGAGGCCAGGTGAGAACTCTAAGCTCCTTCAGGACAGTGCAGCCTTCATAATTACCTCCTACATAGTCCACCTGCTAGTACCATCAGAGACTGAGGCCCATGGTATTTGGTGGGATACAAATATTCACATGACCAAACAGCTCAGAGGATTAAAGATCCTGCAAGCAGGCTCAAGGGTCGGGTTTTGATCTCTGGAGCCTGCCATGCTGGCCTCACCCCAGGGGAGCACTGAGATGGCAACTGAGATGGGGCGTGGTGGTGCACACCTGTAATTCCAGCTCTTGGGAGGCTGTAAAC
>NW_004524748.1:2550124-2570132 GCF_000260255.1 Octodon degus
ATAATAATAATAATAATAATAATAATAATAATAATTCAGATAACAGCACCCCTTAAATATATGTAAATAGTTACCTTCAATGAACTGATTTAGTATCGAAGGTTCCAGTTCAACCTGCATGAGTCTTTCTCTACTACACTAATTGAACTAACTATACAGCTTTGATTTCTCTGATCATTCACTCATATAAAAAATTACCACAATGATAAAGTCAAAGAGGGGCCGGGGAGATGGCTCAGTAGAATAAGCACTTCCCTGGCAAGGACAAGGGCTGAATTCAATCCCCAGTTCCATAAAGAAAAGAAAGAAAGAAAGAAAGAAAGAAAGAAAGAAAGAAAGAAAGAAAGAAAGAAAGAAAGAAAGAAAGAAAGAAAGAAAGAAAAAAAGATAAACTCAAAGATCTTTTAAAGTTGTAAAAGTTGTCAAAAGTTTGTTTGTATATGAGTTGGGTTCTTTCATTGTCTTTTCTGCTAATCATACAACTTCTGGCAAGACTCATCCCTACTTTGGGCATTTATTTTCTTGTAGTAAAAGACCGTAATGGAAGTAAAATGATGAACAATATTCTCAAAGTTCAGAGCCCAAAGTGAATGGTGACATATGGTACAATATGGGCAATTCTGCAGCATATATATTGGACTATTATGTATATGTTTAGCAAATAGTTCAGACTTCCTTAAAAAAAAAGTAAATTTTTCCTCCTTTAAATAATAATAATAGGTAGGGGCCAATGAGACAGTTCAGTGGACTAAACACCTGCTTAGGCAAGCATAGAGACAGGGTTGAATCTTAGCACAGGCCTCAGAGGTCCCACCTCAGGGCATGCTGAGCCAGCTATCAAGATTGGGTGCGGTGGTGCACGCCTGTAATCCCTGTGCTGGGAAGCTAAAACAGGATCACTGAGTCTGAGCTGTGTAGTGAGACCCTGAACCAAATGCATTTAAAATAATTAATAATAATGATAATCAAAGACAAAAGTAAAATAGGACATACTTTTTTTTTTTTTTTGAGACAATGTCTCACTATGCAGTTGGGCTGGCCTTATGCTCACTTTTGTAGCCCCCACCTTAGTCCCAAACTTGCAGAGCTCCTTTCGGCTCAACTTGCCGAGCTCCTGTGTGCTGGGATTGCAGACATGTGCTACCACCCTTGTGCATGGCAGGCAGGTGCTTATGGCTCTGAGCTATCTCTCCAGTCCAGGACATACTTTCTCTCTCTTTCTTTTCTTTACTTTTCTTTTCTTTTCTTTTCTTTTCTTTTCTTTTCTTTTCCTTTCTTTTCTTTTCTTTTCTTTTCTTTCTTTTCTTTCTTTGTATCTGGTTTCTACAGGGTCTCACAATGAAGCTCAGAGAGCTCAGACTCATTGTGATCCTCCTGTTGTCAGCCTCCCAGTGCTGGGATCACAGGCGTGTGCCTCCACGCCCAGAGTCTGGCTGGCTCAGCACGCTCTGGTAGCGGGGCTGGCGGGGCCTGTGGTACTGGGGATCGAACTAAGTTCACTGCACTTGCCTAAACAGGAGCTTTAGTTCCCTGAGCTATCTCTCTGGTCACTTTCATTTTTTTGTATTGTTAATCATAGTAATCATGGTAGAAATTTTACACTATACGTATTATTCACAATATTCTTTAAATAATCATAGATTTTCTTGCAGAACCTATAGAATTCCATTATATTTTCTACTAATTTTAAAATATATTGTTTTAGCTTCATCAGATATAGTAAACCTATTGAGTATGTCAAAAATTATTTTTTAGACTCATCTAACATATCCCATAAGAAAAGGTTCATATAAAAAATAATTTTGGAGGTAAAGTTAAATGGCGGAAGATAAATATGCTTAGCAGGCACAAGGTCTAAGGTTTGTTCTCTAGTGAAAAAAAAAAAAAAGATTAAAAACTAAAATAAATAAATAAACTAAAATAGTGCATTCAGTTGTGCTCAGTGAAAAAGAATATTCCAGATCTTTAACAAAGAGTCAATCTATTTATCCTGTTAGGTGTTGAACTATTTTCCTCTGAAAATTCTGCATTGAAACCTATTCTCAAACTGGGCATGGGGGTGGGCACCCGTAATCCCAGCTCTTGGGAGGCTGTAAACAGGCCTATCAGTATGTCTGATCAAGTAGTGAGATCCTGAACACCCTGTAGACCCTTCCCTAAAATAGAGAGAGAGAGAGAGAGAGAGAGAGAGAGAGAGAGAGAGAGAGAGAAGAACCCTAATCTCTATTAATTCCCAATAAAACCTTAGCAGGAAATATTCTTCACACAGCTAATCAGATACAAGTCAGGTCTGCAGGGTAAGCCATAATCCAAGAAGCCCATTATTTGGACAGAAGGGGAAATCTAGACCCGGAGACACTGGCACAAACTGTCACCTCCCAGGCAAGGAGAGGAGCTTGGAGCTGCCCCTCGCTTACAGTCCTCAGGAACCAGCCTGCACATATCTGGAGAAGTGATTTCTCGCCTCCAGAGTGTGAGAAAGCAAATGCTTGCGTTTATGCCAGCCCAGTCTGGCCCCTGGCAAATCAAGAATTCCTATACTTGCTGGACAAATCTCTCATGTCTTTTTCTTAGGAACAAAAAAATTTTAGAACATTTTATTTATAATTGTGAAGTAGGAAATCATAAATTCCAAGAAACATAGCATAGAAACCAATGACAACTCAAGCAAATTGGGCGTGTATGGGGGTGATTCTTTTTATCTGTAACATACCTAATTTACATTAGTAGATCCTCAAATCAAAGCATAATAAAAAGGGCCGGGCTACAGCTCAGCAGCATAAGCCCCTGCCTGGCGAGCACAGAGTCCTGAGTGTGACCCTAGTGCCAAAAAACTAAAAATAAAAAAGTATAATAAAGAAATGCATAAACTCATCCTTCAAATTCCATTCTTTTGGACTTCTATTTAAGATGCAAACTTTTGTCAGTTTGACTGGATTTATTATCTTATATAATTATTAATGGCGATAAAATAATGTGCAATTAAATAAAATTTTTAAATCTATTTTGAAGATTAATGTCAAGAATTAACACACAGCTTTTTGTTGTTGACTGGTCAACTTCATATGAATTCATTTCTAATATGCTTAGCATGTGAAAAGTAAACAATAAACAGTAAGCTTTCAATTATTTTATTATTTTTTCTTTTGCTTACTTTCATGGATTTCATACAGTACAGGGTCTCACTATGCAGCACAGACCCCTAGTGATCCTCCTATCTCAGCCTCCCCAGTGCTGGGATTACAGGCTTGTGTCACCAGACTCCAATGTTAGCCCAGCCCACCAGGGGCGGGGCCAGTTCAGCATATGGTGCTGAAGTAAGCTGTCCATTATTTTTCAAAAAAAAGTTAAGGGGCTGGGGAGATGGCTAGGTAGAATAAGAGCTTCCCTGGCAAACACAAGGGTCTGAGTTCAATCCCCGGTTCCACCAATAAAATAGTTAAGACAACACTACATACTGCAAGGAATACTGTGAAATTAATATTACATTGTTTAGTGAAAAATCTGCATCACTTGTATTTTTTCTATTTTAATTCTAAATTATATCCTTTTTAAAACAGTTAAGGGCATTATTGTAATTAAGTATAAATTCTCAAGTGGTGTCTAATTTTTTTAAATTAGGAAACTGTAAATATAATAAAATAAGAACAAATACTTCAAATATCTATTTTTTAGCATAAAGCTATAAAAATTTCAGATATTAGAAAACTTCACCTAAAGTAAGTCAGCTATCCTAAAAAAATCCTCTTTTCTTCCCACTCCATTTTGTTATTTGTGTTTAAAAATAGTAAATTACTTTTTTTCCTGAACAAGATATGTCAAAAATATCATTATTTCTCACATACATGTTTAATAAGATAATAATGATGTGTAATTTAAAATATTTAAAACTTAAAAGTTCTATCATCTTCCACAACATGTATTATATTCCCTCAAATTTTCTCAAATGAGTGGATTAAGAATGGAATCCATTCTTCCAAAGTTACTTTTAAAAAAATAATTAAAAATAAACAAAATAATATGCTTCTTTATGTTCCAGTGTGTTGTATCCTGATAGAAATGTGTCTTAATGGCAGAAGTGATTTTCTCTAAATGGCAGACAAATTTGGTATAAGAACTTGGCACATAATTAGTGATCAACATTATTAATAAAGTGCATTCATAATTGATTAACCACATGAGATAAAGTGAAATGGAAAGGTATCACATTTTAACCTAATGTGGCAGCACAGGCCAGTAATCCCAGCACTAGGGAGAGGCTGAGGCAATAGGACCATGGGTGTGAGGCCAGGCTGATGCAGCTGGAGACCTGGTCTCAAAAAATAAACAAATTGTGTTTATTCAGCATCACAATACTGTATCATTATTAAATGTCTATACATCTTTTCAGTGTGTCAGCAATCATGACCTTTTACCTATAAGAAAATACTTATGATTTTAATTTAGATCACACGCTCATCATCACGTAAGTGTTTTGAAATAAAAACTAAACTGACTGGAGGACAGACAGGCTTCTTGCTTTAGTATGCAGGAGCGTCCAGAAAAGGAGGCCCAGGGATGGGAGGTGGCAAGCAGTGTGAAAGGCCACAGCAGACCAGTGAGATCGAGGTAGAGCTCTTTGCGTTCTTATACAGGAGTGCATTCATTAGCCTACATTTCCTTAAAGTTAGCTTTAAAAAAATAAATTAATTAAATAAAGTTAGGTTTAAAGGCCTGGGGAGAGAGCTTGGTGGCATTAGTGCCTGCCAGGCAAGTGCATGGTTCTGAGTTCAGTCCCCAGTACCACAAGACAGACAGACAGACAGGCAGGCAGACAGACAGACAGACAGACAAAGTTAGGTTTAAAAAGAAGTGAAACGATGGGCTTGGGATATCGGACAGACGTGCACCGTCCTCACACCCTTAATGACCTGTGAGGGTCGGCATCCATGATACTACTCAGCTGCTCAGATGACAAAAGAAAACAAACAAACCTCAGCCATGCCAAGAGTTTCAAGACAACCAACTTATTCTTTGGAAATTTGTAGTGAAATACAATTGGATTGCTATAAATTTTTATAATTTCTACTTTAAAATGTACAGAAAATGATCTATTTCAGGTGATTCCTAGGAATATAACTATTGTACTCACTATGAATTATCTATTCAAAGAGACAATTATTAGGGCTGGTGAAATAGTTCAGTGGATTAAAGCACCTGCAAGCGGCACAGGGGACAGGAATTCGATCTTTGGGACTGCCATGCCAGTCCCTCTCCTGGGGCACACTGAGATGGCAATTGAGAATGGGCGTGGTGCCGCGTGCCTGTAATCCCAGCTTTTGGGAGGCTGTAAACAGGTGGATCACTATGAGTCCAATCTAGTAGTAAGACGCTGAACACCCAGTAGACCCTTCCCTAAAATACAGAAAAGAAGAAATGATTTCCTGCTTATCACAAGCTAGTTAGTCATCACAAGTTTAAAGCAACAAAAGATACATCCAGCAATCTCTCCTGGTTTTTGTTTCATCTTTCCTTTCAGTCAAAATATAAATGATAATGCAACAGAGTAATATGATAGAACTATGGAGGCCCAGAGGCATCCCTCCAGTGCTGACCAGGCTAGGAAAAGAGAAATAGCACACAAGTGCTCCACTGTGATGGAATGAGTCTTGAAGCTGAACCTTGAAGGATTGCTAGGGGTTTGCCAGGTGAATCACTAGAGGATCAAGAGAAGGAAAAATACGGCTTTGCAGAGACAACAGGTGTGAAGAATACAGTTGGCTGAGGGGAATAGCACATACATAAAGTGTAAAGGTTCTCTAACGTCTAAGTTAAATTTTGTTCTATAAGGCACACCTAACCCTCAACTTCACAAAACAGCATTATACAGAATTACCCTATCATTTCCTCTTTAGATTAGTACACTCGACACATTAATAAGGACATAAGCAAATAAGAAGAAAAGACATAAATATTTTACTTTGGCTTTTCTTGTTTCCTACATTTTGAGTCACACTTTCATCCCCTTATGGCACTGGCAGAAAAAAAGTAACACATAACAAATATGTCCACACACTAAGTATAAAATATTACAAAGCATGAACATTTGTGTTGGAAAAGCTGCCCGCCAATGTGTCAGACTCACTGACTATTAGTGTGTGAGCAAGAGCCAAATTCAGCCTAATCACACTAAATGCCACATGGGTGTGATCCAAGTTTTAATTTTAAAACTTTTTCAATTTCCAACTCCTAACTGAAGAACCCAGAAAGGCAAAAAAAAAAAAAAAAACAAAAAAACAAAAAACCAGCTCGTGCTGGACAATGGGAGCGCAGCTGACAGAAACAATGCAAATCATCACATAAAAATTAGCTGGAATTGAAACAGACTTCACAACCCTTAAGTCATGTCTCTACAAATGAATTATTACACTTATTATACATTGCATAAATGTTGGAATGTGACAGAGTAAGGTGTCAGCGGTTAAGGACGGCTGGGGTGGTGTGATGGTTAATGTGGCAGAGAGCTTCCTCTGGACCAATCACAATGGTAAAGGTAAATGCTTCTTATTTATTAAAAAAAAAACTTTCTTGTTTAATCCTTACCGGAGTTGTTCCAGGTAAGGAAAAATATCATCACCTGAGTTATGATTGAGCTCATATTCTATGCCAGGACCTTTGCAAAGCATTGTTCTTACTGATCCTCATTGAAATTATTTTACACAGTGTTGTTTCAATTCTTATGATGACTGAAGACATATAATCCCCCTTTGACCAATGAGGACAAATCTCTTGGAAAGGTTCAGTCATCTGCCCAATGTGTAACAACATGATGGCACTTCGAAGAGATCAGGGCATGGCAGAGACTTTGTTGGTTGTCTAGAGTATGGTTCCCATTTTTTCGGGAGGCTGAAAAAGATCCGTCTTTAAAGTAGAACAAGCACATTGAGAGATTTTTGAGAGCAACAACTGAATGATAAACACTATGTTCTTCCAGCAACTTTGATGGCCCTGAATCACCAGGTAGGTGTACAGGTAGGTCGGAGCTGGGAGACAGACGGGAATGAGAAGGGCGGGGGAAGCAGAGAGCTGGGGAGTTGGACAGGCTGACTGGCAGGGAGCTAAAAAGAAAAACATAAATTGACCTTAACTGTGGTTCTGGCAATGGGTAGTGGAACCAAAAGCAACATTATGGATTAAAGATTTAACACACGCTTAAACATCAAATTGAAACTGTATTCCCCTCCACCCCCAGATACCTAAGGCAAGAAAAGTCCAGGAGGAAAAAGGGCCAAAGATGTGCACAAAAAGTGATTTAAAAGTTCACTTCTGTAAAAATCTTCACTCAAGTAGATCTAGCTAGTAAAGCCAGGCCATTGTGATAGGACAGAGCACAAGTCAACCTACAAATAACTAGAATTTCAGGGGAGAAAAAAGCATAATGCCAGGTTTAAACTTATTATAGCTTCTACAATAAAAGGCATGCATGCTGAAATTCTAAAATCTCAAGACACTTGCACATCACATTTCTGGGAACTAGGGAGAGAGCTCGGTGGCATAAACGCCTGCCTGGCAAGCACAAGGTCTGGAGTTTGACCCCCAGTACTGCATGTTGTGCCAGCCGGGCACCCTGTGCTGGCCTGGGAATCTGGTGCGGTGGCACACACCCGTAATCCAGAGCTGGGAAGGCTGAGACGGGGAGCAATCACTGTGAGTCTGAAATGCATATCGAGACCCTGTATCAAACAATTAAAAATTAAAATGAAAAAAATTACACTTCCTAGTGTCCTATATCAAAGTGGGATTTAAGGTGAAGCATCTATAGTTCCACAACTGTTTGTAAATAGTCCTACTCTAGAAACCTTTATTCTCTGCTGACAAAAACTACAGTAGCCATTGGATGTCTCTGCTTTGTAAAAGAACAAAACATGAGGCCCAGAGATCTGAAGCCCTGATGAACGATTTAGGACAAAATAAGCAAAGCACACACCTTCCTTCTAAGCAAACCACACCCTGTGAAAAACTCCTGTGGTGGGCCTTTGAGTGCTTTTATTAATTGCAGCTCACAGGGCCTCATGCACTTCAGCATTAAAAAGTGAAAGCCGGCAGTCAGTCGGCTGGATAATTTTACATTAGTAATGACTTATAAATGCCAATGTAAGGCAGCTCTATTTGCTGGACCAGGCAACGCCATCATTAAAATGCCCAATACTGTAGAGGGTGTACAATGATAATAAATGGGTTATCGATTTTTACTGCCTTATTTTTATAAAACTACATACTGAATCTATGGACTCCAGCAATTCCGATACCTGAGGTCTGGGAATCAATGATATATTTGTAATAAAAACAACTGAAGCATGCATCTATTAAGGATTCATAATGGAAATTTGTTTTGATGATATGTGTGTATGAGTATGCCTGGTATTTAAAGGTGAAGTACTCTAGTGTCTGTGCTAAGCATCATTTTAAACTGAAAAGACATCAAGATCATTAAGCAATGCAATGTTTTAATTTAGGCCATAATCGTTATTGAATTATGACAAAAATTTAGAAAAATATTTGATAAGTCTTCCAGCTTAAAAGACGTAAATCCAGAGACTGCTTTCTTTTCCACTATCTTTTTTTAATACCAAGGATTGAACTCAGGAATTTGCACTTGCCCAGCAGGTGCTTATGCCACCAAGCTATCCCTCTGTATCTCCCAGGTCTCTTTTCCATTATCACTAATCTCATCTGTTATTATTTATTATTCTCCAAATTATATGCTTTATCTGCTATAGACCAGAGAATACAAACTTACGACTTTCTCTTAAGTCTCACGCCCCAACATGCTTTAATTGTCCCAGAGATTTTTGGGAGAAAGACTGCTTTAAATATAAACTAGTACCCATATTTTTAAACTCCAGAGACTTAATACAAAAGTTCATATATTTTTGTTATCCTGAAATGTAGGAAGATCTTCCAATGCTTGGGCTCATCTGACCGCACAGTATTAACTGGAAGTGAGTGGCACTCATGATTTAGTTTTATACAGTTCCTGTGTAGAATTCTCCTATCACTACTGTCTTTTATCATCATATATCTAGCAGTTTTAATCATTTAACTTTAATCTTTTGCATTATTTCATGTCCCAATATTTGTGATAGTTACAACCAATTTATGTTTAGAAACACCTTTAATTTCAAAATAAGGATGGCTTTCTCTATTGCAAGTAATTTTAATACTGAAAGAGAAAGGAATTTTTCTTTCTTTTTTTGTATTTTAAGGAAGGGTCTACAGGGTGCTCAGGGTCTCACTGCTAGATTGGACTCGTAGTGATCCACCTGTTTACAGTCTCCCAAGAGCTGAGATTACAGGCAAGCACCACTATGTCCAGTCATCTCAGTCTCAGTCTCAGTCTCAGTCTCAGCAAGCCCCAGGGGCAGGGCCAGCAAGGCAGGCCAGGGGATGTGAACCTGCTTGTATGCCTGCTTGCAGGTGCTTTAATCAGCTGAGCTATTTGGCCACCCAGAAAAAGTAAATTTTCAAACACTTAAATCACAGCAGGATACAGTGACAGAGATTAGGGCGTGGCCAGCCACAGGATCTAGTGTGTGTGATCTGTGAATCATGGAGATTGGGGATTTGTGCCCAAGCCTTGTACCTGGGACCAATCAGAACCTTATCTTCAGTATTTCTGGGTTGAGATCATGCAGGCCAGTCTGAGAAGAGGGGTACAAAGCTCTCATCCTCCTACCTCATGGGCACTGTGTTTTCTACCTCTCAGCAGCCCGCTATAACTGCTGAGCATAGTTGTTTTCTTACCTTTAATAGATGTAAACCTCCTACCTTTTTCACTTGTCCAATTCTTCACTGAGATAACAAGAATCTTGAAAGAGTTTCTAAGAGCCCACTGTACCTAAGAAATCTGTAAAAATACTGGTTTGATTTTGTAGAGATCAAAAATTCTTACTCTATTCCAGGAAATGCCCCTCAGCCACCTAACTGCTCTTTCTCTACCAGTCTCCCCATTTCTCCTTTGTGTTCCCGTATATTCATCTCCAAGTTCTTCAGGCAAATCCTGCCTCAGAGCCCTTGCCTCTTCTTATTCCTTGTGCCTAGAACGCTGTTTCCTGGATAGGCCCTTGCTTAGATAGGTGCTTATTTTTAATTTTTAAAAAAATCATTTATTTATTTATTTATTTATTTGGTACAGGGTCTCTCATCCTCCTGTCTCAGCCTCCCCAGTGCTGGGATTACAGTTGTGCACCACCACACCCGGTTTCAGTGGCCATCACTCCACATCATGCCCAGGGTTCAGGATCAGCATGGCATACAGTACTGGAGACCAAACCAGGGTCCTTGCACTTGCCAGGTAGGCGATTGGACCCCTGCACTATCTCCCCAGCCCCCAGGCCCTTGCTCACAGGGCGCTCTCAGTTGAGATCATCTCTGACTATATTCTCAGTAACTGCAAACTTCCAATACATTAGAAAATGTGTTCCACTTTCCTGGCTTTATATATGTGTGTAGATAGATATAGATATAGATATAGATATAGATATAGATATAGATATAGATATAGATATAGATATATAAATATATCTACACATATTTACATATATAAATAAAAATATATATAAAAAATTCATATATATATATTACACCATATTTTTAAATAAGCTTTATTATTTTACTTTTCAACAGTATACCTTCCTTTGGAGACAGGCTATAGTGTCACCTACTACTCCACTTAAGGTCATGTTCTCAACACCTAGAACAAAACAGACAACTAATACGTACTGAAAAATTTAGAATGAATATACTCTTCATTTTACTTCCTAAATAACTAATTTATCATACAACGGTAGATTTCCGCTCCTTTGGAAATAGGAAGTAAACAGCTCAAGCATACATTACACCACTTAATGAATATTTAATGCATTCTAAAGTAGATGAAAGGCCTACCCCAACCAGCCACTTTTGCATGAAAATGATTTGGAGGTAAAGGTAATTAAGCAGGAGCAAACACAGGAGGAGTAACTCTCTGCCCTGCTCCATTTTGTCGCCAAAGCCGGTTACAGAATTCCCTTCTGTAAAGGAAATTTACATTTGTAAAGATGTCCTTCCCTCCCCTGTTAGGAAAGACAACACTCTCCAGCATCTGAGAAGAAAATCTTGCCAAACAACCCTTATTTATCATGTTTTCTAGTAAATAATCCTTGTATACTGCCTCCTATCCATGCCCAACTACACAAAAAAATGGGGGTAAGGAAATGAGCAGGAAAAGGTACAATGAAAACAAAAAATCAAAACATAAGGTAGCAGAGGAAAAAAAAATGTATAAAAAGTTTCAAATCTTTAAAAGCTAGGAAGAAATCCAAGCATAATTCATAGTAAATATCTAGAAATAATACAGATTTCAGATTATATATTAAAGATCCATCATTCCAAGCTGGGGAAAGTGGAAATATTTAATTTTGTGAATTAATATAGATTGTAATATATTTGCGGAAAAAAGATTGGCAGAATGGACAGGGAACTTTTTCCTTTTAGAAAATCTCACTCAAAACATTCTCCTTTCCTCTACCACTTAGAACACTGCTCAAGTAAGAATTGAAAGAGAATTCCACATAACATTGATATGTAAATTTTGATTGCTTCAGCTCAAATGCTCTTCATTTGCATAAGCTAATTTAAAAATGGGCTGTTAAAGCTGTTCTATGCTTGAGAAAGTGAAAACCCAAAGATGTCCATGGAGGGAGTTAATTGAGAAGTTTACAGATTTGCGCCAAGTCTGCAAAACATCCTGTTGCCTACCCTCTGAGGAACCACGCATTGCACTGGGCGAGGCACTTGAATAACAGGATAGACACTTGAAAGAAAAATGCACAGTGAATTCAAATGCCCTTTCATGTCTGCCTACACTTGTGCTAAAACAAATGTTGTTTTCAGAAATGATCATGACCACCTGTATATTTTGAGGTTAACCAGTCATCAATAAATCCGAAAGGGGAAAAGTAAAGTTGAAGAATAGCCAAGACTACATGCAAAAGTAGTTCTTTAATCAACATGGCAAGCTGACTGTATTTTAATGCTAAATCACACTATTTAGATTCATTTAATAATCTGAAAGGCACAGTAAATTCTGGAAGAATAATTAATAGTTATATTATTTAATCTGTTTTAGGAATATCTTTTTGCCCATTCCTCTGTGTAAAAATCTATTTTTCTTTCTTCTTGAGAGCACTGAAAACTTTTTTTTTTTCCGGAACCGGCGACTGAACTCAGGCCCTTGCGCTTGCAAGACATGCGTTTATTCTACTGAGCTATCTCCCTGGCCCAACTTCTTTATATTTACTTTTAATGTTATTAATTTTATATATGTTTTAGGGACAGATACACTTATCTTCATAAATGGGCTTTTTATTGGAACTTCAAGCTAAGCATGGAAATTCTGTAATAACACCTGTTTCACCCATGTCAGTTAGTGTTTGCACACAAGTGGGTTGCGAGAGACGTGGCCAGCTGGGTACCATGCGCAGTTATGAAGCATACATCTACGCTCTGAGCTCACTCCTAAGAGGAGGCAGCTCCTCATCTCAGGGGCTCAGGTACAGTTGCTCTAGAGGAAAGCGGAACCCCAACCTGCTAAACGTTGGATGTACCCAGTTCGCGTCCCTGATTGAACAGTGAGTTCTCTGCAACAGAGGAGAAGGGTAGGAAAGTTTTACCAAGAGCCCTTGAGAGAGAAATTATGAGGTGAGTGTGATGTGGCCCCAGTTATCACCAAGCAGTAAGATTAAAATTCTAACCACTGAGCTGCCACCGAGTCAGTGGAGATGCACCTCACATAGCAGGGCTGCAGAGAAAGAACAAAACCATTCTGGGAAGGGAGAGGTCTGAATGTTCCGGTCACCCACATGGGTGACTAATGCCTATCCCGACTTTATGGAGCAGGTGATGCCAAGTAGAGTGCCATGCCAAGCCACTGCTTCTTCCTCAGTGAGGCTTGTAGGTCGCTGTGTCCTTATCCTGAGGCTTGCTCTGCTTCAGGTGCACCTGCAGACATACTTCCGAAGTCTATTGTTTTTTTAAAATGTACTTAGTACAGGGCCTACAGAGTCTCGCTATGTAGATCGGACACGCAGTGATCCTCCTGTTTTCAGCCTGTCAAGTGCTGGGATTACAGGTGCATGCAGTACCATATCCAGTCTCAATGGCTGTCTCAGCACACTCCAGGGGCGGGGCCGGCACAGCAAGCCAGGGATGGAACCCCGGTCCCTTCGTCTGCTTAAGCAGGTGCTTTAATCCTCTGAGCTATCTGGCCATCCCTCTGAAGTTATTTTTTATGCTGACTTTTTTGAGAGCCCAGTCCCTCTGAGTACACACTAATTTTTGTCTAAATCAGCTGCCTACAATACAACTAGAGGGGTTGGAGAGACAGCTCAGTGGCTTAAGAGCCTGCCTGGCAAGCGCAAGGTCCTGAGTTTGAATGCCAGTACAAAAACAAAACAAAACAAATATATATATTTAGAGCCAGGCTTTATGAAGCCCTGAAATTACCTGTTTATAAGTAGTTTGATGGTCCTACCAAGATATTCATAGGTATTAGTTGATACGAACAAGTAATTTGATGATACTACTAAGACTATCAAAGGAGCTATGTGTGCCACTCTCGTCCCTCCAACTGGAAGCTCCACACCAACCTAATGACTACCCAGGCTTCCACAGTGCTAAAACAGGGAAGCCATGGAGCCACTTCCCTTTTCTCCATTGAACCATAAACCAAATGCCACCCTAAGGATTACTCAGTCCTAGGGTTCAGAGAGGTCTCTCAGACTGCTAGCAACAGACAGGGCAGCAGTGGGAAGTGCCTTGGTCCAATGGGGTCTGACCAATAAATGCTGGAAGCTGAAGCTATTGAGCCCTTTTTTCTTGTCCACTTCACTCTTTTGCCTGTTCCTGGTGCTCAGACATTGTCAATAAGCTTACTACATACTATGGGGCAACTGGCAATTCTTTCTGTGTGGTACACAAGAACCTGAACTATTTTTGGCTCACTCAACTGTAGAACAGCATATACCTCTGTTTCCTAGTACTTGGCATGGTCTGGCAGACTACTGGGTTTTCATGACTATTAATAGACACAGACTGATATAAGATGGACAACAGAATATAGGACAGACTGTAAAGGTCAAACAGGGATAGAACTGGAGACAGCAGTCATGTTTTTACACTTGTAACATATAGTCTTCTTTTCTGTATTTTAGGGAAGGGTCTACAGGGTGTTCAGGGTCTCACCACGTACATTGGACTTGCAGTGATCCACCTGTGTTCAGCCTCCCAATCGCTGGGATTACACGCGCACGCCACCATGCCCACTCTCAATCACCATTTCTGAGAGCCCAAGGGCAGGGCTGGCACAGCACTCAGGCAATTGAACCCCAGTCCCTGCATCTGCTACGAAGGGCACTTCCTAGGTAATCACGTATTTCATACCTATGATCAATATTTTCATATATAAGGTTATTTTCTGTGGTGCTGCGAATTGAATTCAGGTTTCAAGCATTCTAGGTTCTACTAATGAGCTGTACGTAGAGCCTCCTTAATACACATATTAAACATTTAAAAACCCTTAGTGCCTAAGTTGGCATTATAAAACAAACGTCATTAAGGCAACAAGAAGTGGTTTTATTTCTCTACTAGCAAAGAAGCAACTCCACCTTTCTTTGGGTGGGAGGCACTGGGAAACAAGACCTCCCACATACCAGAGAAAAACTCTAAAGTTACAGTCTAGTCTTTTTAAAATATTAGGTTGAGATAGGACCTCACTAAGTTGTCTAGGTTTGTCTCTAAGTTGAATTTGTGATCCTCCTTAAGCTTCTAGAACAGCTAGGACTGCAAGCAGGGCTGTGCGGCCACACCCAGTTTCTCCATATTTTGAACAAAGTTAAATATGATATTACTATAGCTACCGATGCTCCGCAATTTTCAGTGAAGTTACTTCCCAGTGAATGTCTCATAAGTTGGAAGTATGCCAAGTTAAAATACATTCAGCGAATTTAAAGTACTGACCATCATCTCTTCCAATACAGCACAATATAGACTGAGTACCAGTTGTTCACTAGAATCAGTTGGTGGTTTGGTGGCTCGCTGGGAATCTCTGCACTGTAAGAGGCTACTCTATTATGGGGAAACAATCAAAATCCAAACCTGGAAGCTTGATTTATATTGACTGCATCTCACTTTTGCAGTAGAATAAAGGTAAAAACAAAACAAAACAAACAAAAAAAGAAAAACCCACAACATTGAGCCCAATCATTTTAAATTGGAACTTGGAGCATATAAGTATAGATTATTTGTAATACACTTACATTTCCTTTAAGAATCTATGAATTTACCTGTTCAGCATATTACCAAATATCTTATTTCTGTAAATTCCAACATTGTTTTTAAAATACATGTCCTGAGGATGTACTCTTCAGTGCTGTCCTTCTATAGGTTTTCTTTTCAATACGCAAGGCGTGCTGGTACTGTATTTATTTGAAAGAAATATGTGCAATATGGAGTCGGTGTGTATTACCCTTCTAGTAGGGATTTCCAAACCAAAGAGGGAGAAAAGATTTTATTTATTTAGTAAAAAGAGTCACATCCAATTCTTTATGTAATGAGTTTTACATAAATGCAATCACAGCTTGTAAAAATGCCAACGATGCTTTCCTAATATGAATAAATATAGGGCTCCCAAGTTAGTCTCAATTTTTGAAAATTACTATTTTCTACTCTAGGTAAAAAGATAAATTCTGATTATGACCTCTGTGAGATGTTAGTTTGCACTCATCTCACAACTGTATTTATAATTACATAAAAATCGCTATACATTAGATCATATTCAACAGGCAAGCTTATAAAAAAATTTTTAGGAGTCAAAGGAATTATGGTATAATTACAAATAGTTGCCCTGGCCTGAATGCCTGGTACTAGAGAAATAGTCTGAGAATACTTAATTTAATTTAAAATGAGTACTTGCATATTTGTTGGGAAAGGTAGCAAAACACTAAGGGGCTGGAGGACAAAGAGAGTGTGGGAGTACTTAAAGTAGCCTGCCTTGCCTGTTCAATAAAGAAATGATGACGTCAATATGTAGTATAATCCTATGAAGCCCAGTCACAGCTTAAGGTTACACACTGAACAGTCCTTTTGTCACCTGACTTTCTGCTCCCAAAACAAGGCACAGAGTACTCTTGGCCTCTGACACCTACAGTCCTGTGGCATCAGGGAAGGCCATGCTCTTAAAAGCTCTACCTGCCTTGCTTAGCCTGGTTTAAATTAAGAATCTTCCCTAAGTTTCTTACATGATGTGAGCCCCCTAGGAAATACTGACCAGCTGAAAAGGATAGGAAGACTTTCAATTAACTTCTAAGTAAAATGTTAAAAAGCATCAAAATCACCATCGTTTCCTGAAGCCCCAAGGTAACTTTTATGTGCACCAAAAGGTATCCAAATGTTCTCTGTGCAGACAGCTTTGTGGTATCTTCTCTCTTGAAGGTGAAACTCTCTTTCCACATCAATATAAATTTCATCTATATTTCTGCACAGCCTGTCTTCAATGAATTATTTTATTAAAGGCACAAAGAACTACAACACAGAAAGAGAGGGGCTAAGTTCCTCGGAGAATCCAGACTGGGCTTCGCGGGAACATAGTCACCCTTGGAGCAGGTGTTTACCTAGGGTTGACTACAAGAGGAGATGATGTGAGAGAAGACAATATAGCAACAAGATGATTAGTACCATCACTGGAAGCATTTTAAGTACCCAGTCACTCGCCCTAATACAAGTGACAGTGAAGAACGGGAAGGCCTTGCAAGGAGCTCAAGTCATGATATAAACAGTGAGATATTTAGAAATTACCTGGATTTATAGAGCAATTACTTAACAGAGTAATGACTTACTTGGCCAGGTCCCTAGATTAATGACCCATACACTAACAAATATATCATGGCTTTAAAACTATAACTTAGCCAACCTCTCAAAATCAATTAGCCTTACAGGAAGAATATTTCTAGAAATATGTTTGTATTCTTCTTTTTGCTACCTGTCTCAGCTATTCTTCTCTCATTGCTGGGACAAATATCCAACACTCAAAATGAAAGAAGGAAAGGTTTATTTAGCTTACTGTTATGAGTGTGAAGTTCAGTCCATACTCAGCTGGGCCCAAGGCTGAGTGGCACATGGGAGAGAGCAACCTTTCATGGCATGGCAAAGAGCAAAGAGCAAAATTCAGGAGCAACAGCAGCAATGGCTAAAGAGAGGAAGTCTGTCCCTCTGTCCCTCTTACAGTACATTTAGGCTATCTGCCTCAGGCTGGGCACTCACACACTCACACCCATAATCCCAGCAATACTAAAACCCATAATCCCAGTGGATCATGAGTTAATCTCAAACTCTATACGTCCCCGCCCCATGACTGCATGAGGCTTTGGAGGTACAACTAGACACAAACCATAACAGTTACCTATTGACTACCAGTCCATTAAGTAACCACCTTCCTCATAGAAATATCTGGAAAATGTTCTTACTTGCTTCAACAAGTGAATTGACAAAGATCACAGGCTACTGAAGAACTGTGAATGCCCAGAATATTTTATTGTCATTCCTAATCACAACATACATCCACTTGCATGCATGCCTGAATTTCTGTAGAAGGCACACACTTTTGAGTAAACACACAAGTTCAAAATTGTTTTGCTGGGGGCTAGGGAGATAACTCAGTGGACTAAAGCACCTGGTTAGGCAAGTGCAGGTACGCAGTTCGATCCCAGGTACCATGTGCCTTGCCAGCCCTTCCTCTAGGTGGCCTGAACTGGCCACACACACAAAAAAGAAAGATAAAAAGCAAAATTATTTTTCCTAAGGGCTGGGGACTTGGCTCAGTGGTACAGTGCTTTCCTAGCAAGCTGGAAGCCCTGGGTTTGGTTCTCACACCAAAAACAAAAAATAAATCATAAACCTCCTCTAAAATTATTCTTCCTAGTGAACATATCACTATTTGCAGTTGACATGATACTATATATAGAAGACTCCAAAAACTCTACTAAGAGACTTGTGGATTTAATAACCAAATCCAACAGTGTAGCAGGATAAAAATTCAACACTTCAAAATCAATAGTATTTCTATGCACAAAGAATGCACTGAGAGAGAAATTATGAAAACATGCCTTTCACTATAAAATAAATTTAAAAAAACCTTAAGAATCAATCTCACAAAGGAAGTAAAAGATTTATACAGCAAAAATTAAAGTACTCTGAAAAAGAGATTATACAGGATTTCAGAAAATGGAAAGATTCCTTGTTCATGGATAAGAAGTAACATACTCCCAAAATTGTTATACAGATTCAATGCAGTCAAAATTAAAACAGCATGAGTATACCTCACAGATCTAGAAAAAAAAAATTCTAAAATTTATCTGGAGCCAAAAGAGACCTAGAACAGCAAAAGCAAAGGAAAGAAAAGAGGCACTATTCCCTGACTTGAAATTATAGTACAGGGGCCAGGGAGATAGCTCAGTAGAATAAGTGCTTGCCTGGCAAGTGCAAGGGTCTCAGTTCAATCCCTGGTTTCACCAAAAAAAAAAAAGAGAAAGAGAGAGAGAGAGAGAGAGAGAGAGAGAGAGAGAGAGAGAGAGAGAGAGAGAGAAAAGGAAATCCTATAAAGTTACTGTGATAAAATCAGCATGATGCTGGAAAAAAAAAAAAAACAGAACTGAGGATCAGTGGAACATATTAGAAGATGTAGACACAACTAAAACACATACAGCTAACTTATCTTTGACAAAGAGGCCAAAAATGTTCATTGAAAGAAAGATAGCTTCTTTATAAGTGGTGCAGGAAATACTGGCTATCCACGTGCCAAAGGTTTAAAATAGGCCCATGTCTATCACCATGCACAAAATTACAGTCAAAATGAACCAAAGATTTAAATATTAAAACTGAAACACTCAATCTTCTGGAAGAGAAAATAGGTAGAAATGTTAAGGACATAGGGGTAGGTAAACAATTCATAAACAAAAATCAACCTGTGTGGGAAATACTTCAAAGAATCAATAACTAGAATCTCATCTTTTTGAAAATTTTTGCATGTCAAAAGAAACCAACATCAGAATTTTAAAAAAATAATTGGGAAATATTATAGCAGACTGTCCTTCAGACAAAGGACAATTTAGAACATATAAAAAATTAAAAACAAAAATCAGGCTTCCAAAATTCAAAGACGGAATCTTAAAACGGGCATCTGAGATGAATACACACTTAACAAATGTAGAGTCACAAAATATATGAAAAGATGTTCGACATCATTGGTCATCCAAGAGATGCAATTTACCAAGATACCATCTGTCAACCAGTAACACATGGTGGAGGGCTGTGAGGGAAAAAGGAGCTGTTCTCCCCTGTAGGTGGGCATGCATGTGTGTACAACCATTACGGAAATCAGTACAGAGATTCCGCAAAAAGCTAGGATTGGAAGTCTGATTCAAGCTAGGTATCCCCTCTTAAGTATTTTTCCAAAAGAACTGAAATCATCCTATCACAGTAATACATGTCCTGCCATGTTTACAGCAGCACAAGTTGTCATAGCTAAATCTTGGATACAACCCAAATGCCCATCAACAGAGGAATGGATAAAAAAGATAAGGTATATTTACACAATGGTATATTATTCAGCTATAAAAAAAGATAAATTCCAGGCTTATGCAGACAGATGGATATAGCTTAGAGACTATACTGGTAAATGAAATCAATCAGATCCACATGTGATAATGTCATATTCTCACTAGTATGAGAACCTACAAGAGTAATTAGAATCTAAAAGGCACACTAGATACCGTGAAAGAGAAATTTGTTCAGGAGGCAGGAAAAAATGGGATAAGAAAAAGAACAAATTAGAGAAAGGGAGAAGATGTATTTAGGTACATATATACAGAATAGTTTGGATACGTGTACTGTCTATTTCTGCTGGTCTTTTCAAAGAAGCAGTTAATGCTTAAAA
>NW_004524748.1:2571326-2586515 GCF_000260255.1 Octodon degus
AACAGCTGGGATTACAGGCATGCACCCAGGCCCAGTCTCAACTGCTGTCTCAGCGTGCTCTGGGGTTCTATCCCTGGCCCTGTGTCTGCCTAAGCAGGCACTTTAATAGGCTGAGTTTTCTGGCTGACCCTTCTGCTACATCTGAGTATTTTAAAAGAAACTTAAAAATAAAAACACAATCTTTAAATGGCTAAATCTTATGATTCAATAGATAAAAAAGCCATCTTATCTTATTTAAAAACTTAAGGCCTGGGATATAGCTCAGTGTAGTTTAGAGTACTTGCTTGGCATTCACCATGCCTGGAGTTCATCTTAAGTATAGCATAAAATTAATTAATTAATTAATTAATTATTTTGAGGTTTAAGTTTGTTTTGGCTACTATCAAAAGAAATACATTTTTATCAATTCCTTAGTCACAATACTTATCAATAACTGAAGAGAGGAATGGTATAGGTTTTTCATTTTTGTTTTCGTTTTTGGTGGAACCAGGGATTGAACTCAGGTCCTTGTGCTTGACAGGGAAGTACTTATTCTACTGAGCCATCCTCCTAAATGACATTGTTTTGATCAAGAAAACTAGCTTATGGCTATGGAGATAGGTTGGCGGTCTAAGCGCCTCCCTGTTAAGCACAAGGAACAGGTTTGCTCCCCGCGACCGCATGCCATGCAGGCCCTGGAACCTTGGGCACATAGTGCTGGCCCTGAAACCTGGCCTGGTGGTGGGCTTGCCTGTAATCCCAGCACGGGGGAGCCTGAGGCAGGAGGATCACTGCAGGTCTGAACTGCATAGTGTGACCCTATATCAAAAAAAAAAAAAAGATTAATAAAACAAACAAAAAAAAAAAACCCATAAAACTATCTTAGTGAAAGATCTTCACGACTCACAATGATCCTGTGAATACATAATGAGTAAAGCAGAGAAGAGGCCTCCAAACCCCACATCTTAAACTTTACTGGGATTAGGGCAGAGTTTAGAAGGCAAATAACAAACCAATTTAAAAATAAAAACATAAAATAGCATCTTCTATGAACTGGAATAGGATGGATGATACAACAAAGACAGACAGGTAAAGGTCTTTTGTCAGAGGAAGCCTCTTTCCAAGGGAGCCATTAGGCCCAGAGTACAGAGGAGCGGCTGCCCTTCCCGAGCAGAGGAGGAGGGAGACAGAGGCTGGGGGGAGAGCTGGCCGGCTGCAGGCAGCTGAGGGACAGTAGGAGTGTGTTTAAAAATGAGCGATCAAAAACAAAAAGGGGGGGGGCCGGGGAGTTGGCTCAGTGGAATAAACACTTCCCTGGCAAGTGCAAGGGCCTGAGTTCAATCTCTGGCTCCACCAATAAATAAATAAATAAATAAATAAAAATTAGTACTCTTGAAAAGCATATGTTTCCATACAGAAGCCTAGATCAGAAGCCTAGATTTGCATCATTACAAATATTCTAATAGATTTGTGGCACACTTGTTCAAATAATTAGGCAGTCTAAGATACTTTCTGTTATAAATGGATTCTCTCAATGCTGTCCCAGACTGGCTGATCTCTTACCAGCAAATGTGACAGTGATGGTGCTGGAGCCAACCTGTGGCTGTAACTGATTTTTTAAAAAGTTACAGTTCTGAAGTGATTATTGATTGCCATTCTTTACATTAGTGTCAAGACCCAAGGGAACCGACAGAAGTTGTTGCTGGCCTGTCACTGGCTCCATGGGGCCATTCGCTGAGGGACTGCTTATTGCCCTGTACCAAGTGCCCTGTAGCAGGATTCTCTGCAGAAAGTTGCCTCAATCCTGTAAGCTACTTGTGATTTAACAAATACAGACACAACATACTTTTAAGTCTTGTTTGCATTATTAAAATTTTCCAATTTTTTTCTCCAGTGCAACCAACAAAATATTAAAGCAAATCCTGTTTTCTAATGTTTGTTGGTTTCTCTTATCTGAATATATATTATTCAGAAATATAATATTTCTGAAATATAATATTTCAGAGTTCATTTCAAGTGACCGATATGAATTAATGGAATATGAATCAGGAAAAGATATACAGAAGCTTATTAGTATACATTTCCAACACAAACATCCCTATATCTTTTTTAAGAAACACAGAAGCCTAGGAAGTAGAAAATAATTTGAATGGAATGAGCTTTCGGCAGTGACTGTACTCACTTGTAGTGCAATTATTTCATTGCAAGACTACATATATAGTATTTGTAATGGTTCGTTTTAGCAACTGGCTTTCGAAATTTCTGTACATTTCGCAGTTGGGCTTCCACTAGCGAACTTGAGCCTCCTTCAATCACACTAGCTTGACATGATATAAAGTGATAAATGAGGCTTGAAATGTAAACAAGGGCATATCTGCTCAGGCCTTTGAAAACCAATGCACGTGGTTTTTATTTCATTTAAAAAATAAAGGAAAACCACTGGAGGGTTGAAATCCAGAGCGAGATATGACTCCATTTGTGTTTTAAAATGTTCCCTCTCAGTGCTCTGGAGAATTGATTTCAAGAAGGTAGAACAACCACAAAAAAAGAAGGAAGAACAAAAGCAAATCAGGGAGGTCAGCTGGGAGGAGCTGTAAATAGTGTAGGGGAGAGTTAATGGAGGCTCAGAAGGGGTGCATGGGAGGGATGGGGTTTTCAAAGCAGGTTGACAGGGTTTATTGATACACCCAGGCGCGGCGGAGGCAGCACAGCCCATAACTCAGGCAGGGAATCTCACATATCATAGTCCCAGGAGCACAGATATGTTGTTCTATTCTGTGTCATAAGAAAGTTTTCTGAAAGCCCAGTAACGAAGGAGATACAGATAGAAGAGGCCAGGGGCTGAGTAGGCTCAGCTCTTCCTGCCAGTCAGTCAGTCAGGACTACCTCAGAGCTGTTAGGCTCAAGCATGGAGAGTTTCATTTTAACTTGAAATTTCTAGTTCTTAACTATGATTTGCAACTTGTAGCTTTAACATAATGCTCTGACTTCCATTTATTTATTTGTTTTCCGACTTCCGTTTAAACTTCTGTTCTAAACTTCACAAGTTCTAAGGGCAACGCGAAAGGAAATGTTAAGGGGGAAAAAATCTCAGATGACTTGTAGATTTTTGCCTGGAAATTAGTGTGATTTACTTTTCAATTTCCCACAAAACCACATGAAGCCAACAGATATCCAGTCAAAACTCAATCATAATTTTTAGAAGAATATGACAAACTAGTTTAAAACGTTAAAACTTGTTTTGAAAAACAGTTATGAAGAACTTCTTGTAGCTGCTAAGCCACATTGTAAAATCTTAGTAATTCTGAATACATACAAATAGGAACCAGTAGAAGAGAATAAACAGTCTACAAATATATGGACATTTATTATAAAGTAATAACACCACAAATTATTGTAAACATCTTGTACTATTGGTAACGTAGACTGATAAAAACAAGAAAATAATATTCTAACTCAAAACAAAAATTTAAAGTTAATTTATTAAATTATAAATGTGATTATTAATACTAAAGGTAGGGACCGGGGAGACGGCTCAGTAGAATAAGTGCTTCCTTGGCAAGTGCAAGGGCCTGAGTTCAAACCCCAGTTCTGAAAAAAAAACAACAAAACCCTACAGGTAAAATATTTGTGACGGGTGAAAAAATAATTTCTGAAGTAATACTTGCAAATCATAAATCAAAGGAGAGAAAATTGTCCTACCTAAACTTCAGTGAAAGAGTTCTGCCCAATTTAAAATAAAGGAGACAGAGCAGAAGTTATTTGCATAAAGAACATGACAAAGTTTTTCTATAAAGAACTTTTTTTTTTTTTTTTTTTTTTTTTTGCGGAACCGGGAATTGAACTCAGATCCTTGTGTTTGCCAGTCAAGCGCTTATCCTAGTGAGCCATCTCCCTGGCCCCAGAACTATTTTAATTTAAAAAAAAATATTTATTTATTTATTTGGTATAGGGTCTCCCTACACAGCTTGGACTCATACTGACCCTTCTACATTAGCCTTTCCAACACTGGAATTACAAGTATGTGCCACCATGTCCGATTTGGGGGCCAGCTCGGTACACCCAGGTTTTCAAGACTAGCACATCATGTGGTACAGGGGATCAAACCCAGGTCCTTGCACTTGCCAGGCAAGGACTTAGACCACCGAGCTATCTCCCCAACCTCTATCAGGAATTCTTATAAGCTAATGTGGTGTAAAAAAAAGCAACAGAGAAAAGTATGTATGCTTTTCATTTTGTGAGAAAAATGTCCAAATAGCTAGTATTAGAAGAAATGTTCATCTGATAATCAGAAAAACAAAAGTAGAAAAGAATGGTACAACTTATTACCTCTGGGGTACACAAAATTTAGCAAACTGGATACCATCAAGCTTTGGGGATTGTCCAGTAGAAGGGGAGAACTCCAGCCCTGTTACAATGGATGCACCCATTCTGAAGAGCAAACTCTCCACACTCCATAAGGTGACGTGTGTTCTGCCCCTAAATTTAATCCCAAGAAAGAAAATGACTCACCCTGGACTCCAAAAGTACACCTAGGACAATGTTTGGCAAAGATTTTTTTTTTTTTTTTTTTTTTTCGGTACCGGGGATTGAACTCAGAATACTGCACTTGCCAGGCAGGTGCTACTGGGCTATCTCCCCAGCCCTGAATCTGTATATTGACATAACATCATTTAGTCATAATTTCTTTTTTTTTTAGCCAGGGACCTCACTATGCGATTCAGGCTGAAGTGTAAAATGCATATAAGATGCCTAAGGTAGTAAGGTAAGATCACCAGCATCTGGATGGGTACAAAGTGGCATGGGCACATGATGAAATGTGATGCTGTGAAAGAATATCCAGAAAATGGAACATGATGTAGCGAGAAGCACTGAGCAAACTTTTTAGCAATATGGCTAGAGTTTAAAAATAGCATTTAGTGAGAAATGTAATAGGTAAGATGAATAGCACAGGATTACCTATGTATTTATGCATTGTAAAATTTCTTCTATTTAAAGATGAAGCTCGATTTAGGCAAATTTGATAGTGTGACTAAAGAATAAGGGACACATACACTAGATTCAGGAGAACTAATGAGCTAGGGATAGGAGGATGAAGAGAATATAATAGTCTTTTATTGTCGATGAAGGAAACTAAGAATGGTAATTTGACACATTACGCTAATGTATAATTACGCAGGTTAGGAATCTGGCATGGTTCTTCTCAACCTGAAATCTGGTAGATAGTAGGTGTATGTGTCTTGCTGTTGGGCTCAAGGAGAATTTTAGTTTCTCATGGCCCCTTCTTTCATCCTTTGTTGCCTCCTGTTTCTACCAAGGAGGACCTTTCTTATTGAAAGACACATCCAGTTAATCCAGGATGATGCTTCTACCTCAAAGTTTCTAATTTCCTCACACCTGCAGTGTCCTTTGTGTCATCTACAGTAACCCATTCATTGATTCTAGATATTTTAATATGGTTATCCTGGGGGGAGGAGAGTAACATTAATTTGCTTACCACTATGATAACAATAAATAATAAAGATGGAACAACTTAGGAAGAGTGACAATAGCATGTCACCCAATGACAAATTCAATTCAATTCCATGTGCTGAAGGCCAAAATAGCAGAAAGAAATTATGAGATGGGGCACTGACAACAATGTCAAATGACACTAAAATGTCGATGAAGATCAGGACAGAGGAAGTAAACATTGAGTTTGGCAAATCTGGACTAATTAGTGGTTTTAATCAAAGCAATTTAATGTGAAGAGTATAGTGGATGAAGGACAGGATGTGAGGTGAGGGCAAGACGAGAAAGCATAATGTCGCTTTTACAGCCTGGATTTGTTTTATGGAAAAAAAAAATCTACTTGAAATGCCACCAAATACAAAGTACATTAATGGAAATGATTCCATCCCCTAATGGATACCATGAAAAGTTTGAACACTTCCAGAATCTGTTTTCAATACCTTAGCTGAAAAAAGGCCAGATTAAAAATTACTTATATAGTCCTACTACAGCTGCGTCAGAAGAATTACATGAGTATATTAAAAGATGACACACAAAAGTCTTCATAGTAGTTGAAGCAGGCTGATAGTGTTATTATATCTAAGTTTTCCTACAGTTTCCCAAATTTTTATTGTGGAAGCTAATCATTTTTTTTACCTGAAGTGCTTAAATGTAAGTTGAGTTCTCAGAAATGTTATTTAAACAACTACAAACAAAATGTTAGTACTTCACTTAAATGTGCATTATAATAAACTACAAAATCAGGATGAAAATGGAACTGGATCCACTAATTAGAGCTCAGTTCATTAACTACGAGGAAGTTAATTAAACCTCTGGGCTACGCTATCTGCTGTATGGAAGATAGGATCTCAAATCCTCGTGATACTTTAAAGATTTTATGAGAAAGTCCACATTTAAGTTATATTCTTATCTTCACATTTATCTTTCAGTTCCATGCAAACCTGCCTCATTCAAAATTTATCAGTAAAAGGCGAAATCTTTGAACTATTTCTAGTACTTAAAGTTCATAAATGTTTGTTAGTTTGCCACAAGTGCAAGTGACAATGTCAACCACTTTTGCTCTTTGAACATCAGCATCTATTTTTTATGTATCTCTATGGCTCAGTATAGGCACTTGTCTGTTTTTTGCCTTTTTTAAGGTAATGTCAGCTTTGATAAGGGAGAAAGGATGACTACGTAAGAGCCATCAGGGAACTTTGGGAGATCAATGGCTTTTTCTCTTAGTAGAGCACATCCTCTGGAAATATAAGAAGAAAGCACTCTCCGGTAATCCACCTGAACACAGCTCACCTGAATTTCTTCCGGCTGTCTTGGTACAGGTCCGGGAGCAAACCACTCTTACTGAAGAACACCAATGCCCACTTCTGATATGTCAGTGTTTCTTTAGACACCTCAGTCTCCAAGGACACACAAATGGCATCCCTGTGAGCCTGAGACTGTAGGAAGGAGCACAATATGATCTGCTGGAAGGGCCAATTCCGTACCACTTGCCTGTCAGAAAAAAAAAAACAAAAAACAAAAAACACTCTTCCCTGCAAAAAAGGCATCTGTTCCATCTCTGCCCTCGGTAACAGCCAGCTGTTTCCAGTTATTCTCACCTGCAGACCAGGTTCTCTCAGGATGAACTCTCACTAGGGGTGAGGCAAATAAAGCCAACCAAGACTGCACGATCAAGCTGTTTCAAAACCTTTTTTGTGCTGCTGGGGCCATGAACTTGCCCTGGATCTTTCATTTCCTCTAACTCTCCCACTGCTAGCATTTCTTTGCAACACTCTCCTTGGATCTCTCATCTTCCTGGGCCTCCCATACCAACATCCTCTGAGTTTCTGAGTACCAAGTCCTTGCCTGGTCATCACCCAGCCCAGCTGAGCATAACGACATTGGCCTTGTGGGCTATTTAATTTTTTTCTGGCAGCAGGAGTAGGCATGAGTAGGGGAATGGAGGGGTATTTCCTGAACCAATTCTCAAGCAAGGTTAATGTTCTATGCTTTAACTTGTTTTGTGCACCTGAAGATACTCTTTCTGTTTCTAGTATGGTACATTCATCAGTAATGGCCAATGCCCACAAATTTAATCTTTTCCAAAGTATTCTTTTAAGATGTTATTTCAAGACACACATCTTGATACTGAATTTTTAGGTTAATCTTTTTTTTAAGTATTTAATACAGGGTCTACACAGATCGGACTCATAGTGATCCTCCTGTTTTCAGCCTCCCAAGTGCTAGGATTACAGGCATGTGCCACCATGCCCAGTCTCAATCACTAACTCAGCATGCCTTGGGGGTGGGGGTGGGGTTGGGCTGGTCCAGCACACTGGGATCGAATTTTTGGTTATTCTTGAAGTACAATGATTTCAGCTGAAATTATGCTGCATCCTCAAATTTTCTCCCTCAAAATTTCACTATGTTTAACCCAGTTTTAAGAACATACTTAATAATTTCACCATCTAAAAGATTGGAAATATTAAATCTCCTAAAGAAAAGCCATTGTATTGAACTAAATATATCTGCTTTAAATGTGGAAGACAAGAAAAGGTTTCAGATTTTGAGTACAGATTTGCTGCACTGGGTTTAGAGCCTCTTCCTGCGATGAATTTGGAGGAGCAAGAGCAGTTTCATTAGGACCTTGATTTCTTTGTTGTAAAAGGAACAAATACAGTGTCTTCATAATAGCTACTTTGTACCATTTTTACTAAGAGCATTAATGACACTATTGCCTTAGTAATAAGTTGTTCCATCCACACTAACATTTCAAAAAGTAGAAAATAGGTAACCTAACCATTTGACTATATGTGTGGGAAAAAACTAAGAGTGCTGTTGTAGAAGAGCTAAGGCCAAAGAAGAAAGATAAGGATTTCCAGTGCCCAGGTAGATCTTTTCCAGTGGTTCCATCTTCTAGCCATGGAAGTTAGCCACACTGAAAATAATATAGACAGTTATACTGATGATGAAGGGGAAATGGAAATACTCTCTGAGAGGCAACAACCTAAGGCATGGAATTTTACAGACCATCAAGTCTCTCGTAGTCCTTCACTGTCTCCAAGGAAAGCTTGGATGTGTCTCAGGTCAGGCACTCTCTTGGCTTCTATGGCTTGGACATGAGTCAGAAGCCCATCCACCTTTTCCTTTCCATAGACCCCTTACACCATGTCACAATGTCTTCAACACACTTGAGATCCTAGCTTAAAAGTGCCGAGGGTGCTTGTTCAAAATTGCCATGTATACATCTTCCTGCCAAGATTCCTCAAGAAGATGAGATTTAAACTTAGGTTTTTATTGACCAGAAAGCCCTTATCAATATCAAATTTCATGAACTTGCCTGCCAAAGTGCTTAGCCTTTTCTTTCATAACAGGCAGTGTTCTCCCAAATTAATTCTGTTTTCTGACTACAGAGATTATGCACTACACCTTGTCTGGTGAAAGGAAAATCCCTTCTTTTAAGAGTCCTGTGTTCTTGATAGCTAAGGAACTGAGGCAAAGCAGTTGAAAATAATCCAGTCCTCCTTTCCAGTTGAGCTTTCATTTCATACTTCACTACAGTTCCCTTAATCCCCACTTTCTCTATGGGTCGCAGTGTGTGCCAGACACACAGCAGGTTTCAAATCCTTGCTGATCCCTTGAGATGCTACACAGTGCATGACGGAGTTTGGCAAGCTTGTGTGTGGAGACTTCTAAAAATTATGGAAGCAGAACAGAGGCAGGGTTACCATCAGTTTTACTCTGTGTTTAAGACCACTGAATCAGCTTGCTGCTTCTAGGAACACTCCCTTGTCTAACAGACATCATCCTGATTGGGATCAGAGCAAACAGCTGGATTCACAAAGAGGCATTAACTAATGGCTGAATCACACACACACACACACACACACACACACACACACACACACACCAGCCCGCACTGCATCCTGCAAACACAAGACTTACAAATGAGTGCTTGAAGACTCATTTCTCACTCTGACCTTTGGGTCAGTGATGTCAGAGAAACTATTTCTGAAAAGAGCTCTGCAGTGGGAGCAAACCATCAGGACCAGCAATAATGAGCAGCGCTTGAAGGTCACAGCTGCTGAGCAGCTAATTGTAACTTGAAAACCTGAGTCCTACGCTATCAGGGATCTTGCTTATGAATTTCGTTTTGCTATTGTTGCTGCTGTTGTTTCCCAAGCAGAATCAAACAAGATTTTTATCTAAGTTGGAAGATAAAGTGAAGAGCAGAGCAGATTTCCTGTCTGCATCAAATCATGCTCAGCTGAATCGCCCCCAACACCATCTATGCACACTGTAAATTGGTGGCCTTCATATAAATTACATACACCTTTTGATTACTAAGTCTGTCGTACGAGATCATCAACTCTCCAGACAGATTGTTTTAGTTTGTTAACTGCTTATGATTATAAAACAGTGTCAGTGAAACCAAGAAAATACTTTCCTCCTAAAGGATCCTTGTTTATGGTCATGTGGTGGAACACATCAACTTCATTTGAAATGTAGACAATTGTATACACCAAAGCTGGGTCCAGTGAGGAGAAAATAATATTTCTCCAGGCCAACAAAAACAATGTTGGATGATGAAAGGGACTTCTTGTTGCTTTTCTCTTGTTGCATTACTGGGAAGAAAGTAATGCAGAGGTGAGGAAATGAAAGCCTGCTATTAGAAAATTAGAGAGTATATTACACATGGAAATTCTGTTCCAACAAGCACCCTATGTCGCTGCAGTGGTGATGGGAATTGGTGTCACTCATTTCTTTCTTTCTTTTTTTTTGCATTTTAGGGAAGGGTCTATGGGGTGTTCAGGGTCTTAGCACTAGATTGGACTCATAATGATCCACCTGTTTACAGCCTCCCATGAGCTGGGATTGCATGAGCGTACCACCATGCTCAGTCTAACATTTCTTTCTTTTCCTATTTTATCCACCTTGTGTAATTTCTTCCAAAGTAATAGTCAGATCTCAAGATTTCTATCATGTATCTAGATATGCACATTCACTTACTATCTCCATACAGTTAATAACATGAGCTTGCTGGATGAATGGAATGAAGCACTTTCGGTGGTGCCATTGCAACTAGAAATTTGCACACTGTGCTCTCTCCTGCTAGTCACTGAAGTTCTGAAGGAATCCCTGAGGTTGCCATAGAATGATGCAAGGCACTCACCTTTCCTTCCACTGCAAGCCCTAGGGGACAGGGAGCAGTTTACTCAAAGCCCAGGAACAAACAACTTAAATCAGAACTGCAGCCTGTTAGTCTAATGCAAGTTAGCTATGGCGAGCACCTATCACCCACAGGACACTGGTGGAAGCAAGGCACCTAATTATTTCACTGCGACTCAGGTCTATGAAGCTACGTGCACCAAACAGTCCCACTCCTCTTTCTTCTTATTGCTCTGCATAATAGGTTTCTATGTGATATGTCACTATTTTACTAGCAACTATATACTTTCATAGGTGGTAGTTTCCACAACACAAACATTTTGCTATTTTTGCATTACAGTAAATATTTATTGTCTTAGTATTTTCAGCCCTGATTAATATTAAAAACCCTGGCGTATAGATGATTAATAAAGCACAAGTCCTTACTTAAAAGATTTTATAATGAAGTAAGATCAAAAGGTGCACATGTGCAAGTTCTATCTACATAGTATGTGTGTGTGTGTATGCAATTATTACATATACTATGTATCTATACTTTAAAACCTCTTTGGCTATGATACTGTCACTGCACAAAGCTTGCATCCACACTTTAAAAAGTACTATAGGTTCTGTAATGCATTTAAGTGCCAAGTATCACCATCTGTATTTACACTAATTTTTACAAACTGCCAATAACACACAGATGAATATATTTCCCTCACCCTTGCTTCTCTGCTTAACTAGAAAAATGAGGAACTGCAAGTAACTAAATTATCTATCAAATCTCTTGAAATCTGACATCAAATTGATACGGCATCACACAAAGCAGGGGTGCAGCCAGACTTCAATAATGAATCAAGCAGTACCTCCATGTCCTTAGAACTGTGAAAAGAATAGCAGAAAATTCCAAAGAAGAAAAATCTATCTTCCTGTAGTCTGTGATTACAAACATGATTACAAAATATGCTATGAGTCCTAGCATATTTTAGCCATGATAAGAGCTAAAATAAGCACATTTTCACACACACACACACACACACACACACACACACACACACAGTTCAAACAGCCAGATATTACAGATTGTCTTTTCATATGGGAGTAAATCAGTTACTCTATGGTTAGATGCACTATTTAGGTGGGGCTTGAACCCAGAGCCTAGTGCATGATGAACACACAATCTGTGATGCAGAGTAGAAGCGCTGCCTTGTGCTCTGATGTTTGGTTAGGAATCTAAAGGCTCAGGAAACAACTGACATGCAGAGGTAGTCACAAATGTTACACAATTTTTCCTTGCTGTCTTTCCACAATTACACTAATCCTTTATGGGATAATTCATATTCTTATATAGTTTTTATCTTTGAAGATGATATCAAAATCTGTGACAAAACTCGGATTGAATTAAATTCCCATTATTTTCAAAATCCATACAGAACTGGCTGATGAACCCTTGGAAATACACTATGTTTACAATTAAAATATATAATTTCCTCAGAAACTGGTACTGTATTGTTTTGTCAATTGTCAAATTCAATGTACAGACAAATAGGAACATCGGTTAAATTCAAAGCCAGAAAAAGAATAGGAACATAGGTTGAATTCAAAGCCAAAAAATATTTTTAAAACCTCACATAATAATTTCAAAGCTTTTTATTTAATATATTCCATTTTTAAAGAAATTAATAAAAATGCTTTTAGTTTTTCAACTAAGTATGTGGTAATAATATCTCAAATATTTTTCCCAAGTATAAATTAAAACTGGAAATTTGTACATTTCAGTAATGTTAATAGCATAAATTTATATAAAACTTCCATTTAGATCCATTTTAAAATTAAAAATTCATTTGTCCTCAGGGTAGAAATCTTACAAATAGACTCAAAAGGGTTTTTTTTCTTTAAATATTAAATAACTTTATATTAAGTAAGAACTTTAGTAATAGTCTACGCAACCCACAAGTGTTATAGATGGGATGTTAGATAATTTATCTCAATTGACATAGTTTTGTAAGTAGCAGGTAATGGACAGTAAATAAAGCAACTATACAAATTGTCACCCAAACCAGGATATTCTGAGAGTGAAGCACGGCACCATTACTTTAGGACAATAGACGTTAGCTGGTTAGCTCTGGGCAAACATGGACATTTGGCTAGGCTAACTTTAATACACTCAATATATGTGGGTTGATTTATTCCAGAATATTCAACCTGGTATTGAAGATAGGAAAAGAGATAGGTAAAACTTAGTTGTTAAATTACATATTCTATAGGAATAGCTACAGTGATATCGACAGAGTTCATAAGATACATTGAGAATAGAGAGTGATGGTTGTGAGAAAATTGTAGTGTAGTACTTCGCTACTTTGTATGAGGTGTTGCTGATCCACAGCATCTCGAAAGGGAGAGAGGAAGGACAGGAAGAAAGGGGGAAGGACAGAGTGAGACAGAGAGGAATGAAAGAGTAAAGTGTTATCTATGAAGGAATCCAACTGTCATAAACCTTGAAGACTCCTAATCTCAGATCTTATCACTTCCACATTGACAGCCCTTCATGGAAGCTAAAGTGACAGACTTAGGATACTCTCTGAGTCACTTTTCTCTGGTTGCTGAGACAAAAAGGCTAACACTCAGAGCTGAAGCGACTGTGGCTTATTTAGCTCACATTCTGTAGATGTTTCATTCCCTAATCAGCTTCTCCCAAGGCAGGGTGGTGGGGCAGAAGGTGGCAAAAGCAACGAGGGCCAAGCACAGCTCTTTCTACTCCTCACATCTAGGTACGAGCCCTAACACTTATATGTTGAGCCTTTTCTTACTATAACTTGTGTTGTGCTTCAAAAACACAACTATAAGCCTGAGCAGTCTCACATGTTAATATCCGAGCTGGATCCAGGAGCACAAGTTCCCACACCTCTCAAAGCACCTTCCACCCATGGGCTGTACCAGTTTATGTGATCTTTGTAGCCATATTGCCAGCAGAAAGAGCTGCCAAGGCATAATGTGAATCAAGATATTGTAGCATTGGGTAGGAAAGCATTAGAACGTAGCCTTTCCATTCCATGGAACTCTATTCTAAGTTCCTCACAACTTCATCCTTGCTTCCAATTTGAGAATAAATAAACCACATGATTCCAAAATCAGGTATCTTGGGCTGTGAGCTATTCCACCTTACAAGCTTTGCTAATGCTTACTTATTACTCCAAGCCATTATTGCATTGGTATCATTACGCACGTGTTGACACATTACTCCCAAATCCCATTAATTACACTCAGCACTGTCCATGCCTTTCTTTAACAGATCATGTTTAATTCTGATTGCTTGGTATATAAAAATGAAAGCTAAAGAGTCTGTTCTTAAATGGAGCTCAAAGAGGAGAAGGGAAAAGCAAACAGGCAAGAGTGATCATATCTATCTCATCCCTTGGGTCAAGGAAGGACTGATCCGTGGAAGTGACACCTCAGAATGGAGACTTCAGTGAAGCAGAAGGGAATACCAGCAGACTCACCCTATTGCTTATTGCATGCTATCAGATCTGCCTCAGTACTTGTGTGGGAGAATTAATTTAATATAACTTTAGGAGTTATTATGGTCTATATTACTACTTGAAAAATAAAAGACCAAGTCACACATCTTGCATGTGAGTCATGCATAGATACACCAGGCTTTCTGGGCCCCCAAAGCCACCTCCTACATCACCATGTTACACCACTTAATACTCCAAGTGCCCCAAACTACAAGATGACTAGGGGTTAGAGAGGTAAAAAAGAGGGGTGTGCAGGGCAGGATGAAGCAAAGTGCAAACCAAGTCAAATAGAGGACGAACACTGAGCAGCTACAAGGCAAGAAGGCCCAGAATTAAGGTAGTTGAAGTCCATGTTAACAAAGACCTACAGACCATAAACTCGTTTGTACTACAGTTCCTTCAGAGAGACACTGCAGCATGGAAAAAGCAACCCTTGAAATTTTCCAAAACAATAAAAAAAATCCCTTTAAAACATAAAATTTCCTTATGAAAGGACAAAAATTATTTTTTAAAAAGGATACATATTCTTCCAAAACTTCCACATAGAGAAGTCTCTGAACTATGACAAACATATAAATGAAATTTATGCTTAATCTAGAGTTCTATCCATGTATTGCCTTATCATTTCCAACTTATTTCAAATGCATTTATCTATATCTATATCCATATCTATCTATCTACATATCACATGTAAATGTATGGATATGCTGTATATATGTCACTTATAGATGAAAGCAATAAAATAATAGATTCCATATAAACATATAAATAAGGGCCAGCCAAATAGTTCAGCAGATTAAAACACCTGCAAGCAGGAGCAGGGGCCTGGAGTTCAATCCCCAGGCCTGCAGTGCTGGCCCTGCCCCCTGGGCACACTGAGACTGCAATTGAGATTGGGTGTGGTGGTGTGTGCCTGTAATTTCAGCTCCTGGGAAGCAGTAAACAGGTGGATAACTATGAGTCTGATCTCTCTCTCTCTCTCTCTCTCTCTCTCTCTCTCTCTCTCTCTCTCTCTTTCTTCTTCTTCTTCTTCTTCTTCTTCTTCTTCTTCTTC
>NW_004524748.1:2586615-2587592 GCF_000260255.1 Octodon degus
TGCCAGGCAAGTGTTTATTCTACTGAGCTAGCTCCCCAGCCCTGAGTCTGATCTAGTAGTGAGACCCCGAACATCCTGTAGACTCTTCCTTAAAAAACAAAATAAGGCCAAAAAAAAACAAAACAACAAAAAAAAAAAAAAAAAAAAAAAAAAAAAACACCAAAAGAAACAAAACATATAAATAGATGTCAACCATAATATGTTGCCACCAATCAGTCTGGTTTTGATTTCTTGAGATTCACCTATTTTTCTCAGTGCCATGGATTAAATTTAGGGTCTTGAACATAGTACATGAGAACTTTACCACAGGACTATACTTCCCACCACTACAAATTCCAGAGATTTCTAAGAATTACTGCTTTTACTTTTATTTTTTTAATTAATTAATTAATTAATTAATCTATTTATTTTTGTGTGTGTGTGGCCAGCTCAGCCCACCAGGGGGTGGGTGGGCTGGCATGCAGTGCTGCGGGATTGAACCGAGGTCCCTGTGCTTTGCTTGGCTTAGCTGTTCTAAGTAGGTGCTTTAGACCACTGAGCCATCTCACCAGCCCTGCTTTTATTTTTAAATAAAGAAATAATGGTATATATGATTCTTTTCCTATGAGAAGTATGTCAAATAAGATTAATTTGTTTTTATATTTGTACACTCCTTTTGATGGATCATTAGTGATACTTTTTCCATAATTCTTAAATGATAAAATAATATTTGAGTGTTCATTTTTGCTAGGAACTGCAAGAAAATATTTCCACAAGTGGTTAAGTTTCCTTCTGTTTGTCTCCTATTTCATGGAATATTATAATATTCCTAGGAAGCTTAAAGTTTTATTATCTTATTTTAGTATGGTTTGAGTAAAGTATTAACCAGGTGATTTACAATTAATCAATAATCAAATCAAAAAAGGGAATCTATGGTTTTTATCCCCAGCATAAAAGAGGAGGAAGAGGTGGGAAGAGGAGCAGGAGGAGGAGGAGGA
>NW_004524748.1:2587766-2593754 GCF_000260255.1 Octodon degus
AAGAAGAAGAAGAAGAAGAAGAAGAAGAAGAAGAAGAAGAAGAAGAAGAAGAAGAAGAAGAAGAAGAAGAAGAAGAAGAAGAAGAAGAAGAAGAATTTGCAATACCAAGATGGAGAAAATCACCAAACTTGTGTCAAATTTCCTCACTTCTATTATACGTCCTCACAAACCTAATCCTCTGCTATTTGCTCATCTTCCATGTAGGACATTTGAGAAAGGTCACTGAGTCAGTAATTTATCAGGGAGAAGCAAAGCCACTCTCCCTCCATCAGCCATTGAGCTCATGCTCTGTCATCATCCTGTTACATATGCATGAACTTCCATGGCACAGGCTGTTAGAAAGGTAAAGCACAAAAATAGCTGGGGGCTTAACCAGTTGTATCAGTCTGGTTTGCCTTCCATTGCTTTTACTCCTTCCATAAATGTGTGCCCAATATCTCTTCTTGTCCATTTTACTTCGGCAACCTCCTCCATTCCAATGGCTTTGGCACCTGTATATGGAAAATCACCAACTTTCATCACTAGCAATAACTTTTTCTTCATACTGAGATTCACATGTTCCAACTTTGCTTCACATTGGCACCATTCACTCAGTACTTCCAGGACCAAACTCATCCTTTATTTCAGAAAACTCAAATCATCCTCTTGACGTCCTAATTCTGCGAATGGTACCAACCCCATCACCTAGGCCTCTTTGATTCTTCCTCCACCTTACCTCCTGCATCCAATTAGTACTGCGGACTTGGGCTCTGCATATCCCTCACATGGTTCCCCTTCCTTCTATTATCCCGCCATCTCCCAGTGCAGACACTCATTATCTTCTGCCCTACGGCAACAGCCTGAGTGATCTCTCTCCTTTCAAGTCCCTCTCCAGTCTAAGTTTTCCTACATAATCCTGGCAGGTTCTAAAATGCAGCTCTAACAAAGACCCTTTAGAGAATCTCCACTGCAGAAAAGCATATGTACCCTGACATTTAAGACCCCCCTACAAGACTGTGACAACCTACCTTAAAACACTTTTCTCCCACCTCTTCTTCCTGTCCTTACTGTCCATTAAATTACACTACTCGATGTTACAGGAAAATGTCCTGATTTTCTCCAACTGTAATTTTGTTCACAAAATTTATCTCTACGACATAGGCTCTGCTATCACTTCTCAGCTTCACTTGCAGATTACCCTAGGAGTTTGTCAAGAGTTAGTTGCTATAGTACCTTATATAAAAAAGCTGTATCAACCTTCCATTCATCATCTCATACAGGATTTACATCATTTTTTTTTTTTAATGTTAGAGCACTTCATAGACACCATCCCACCAAATCATAGAATCGACTTCACCATTTTTTTTTACCTAATCTCTTTCAGCAGTAACTGAAGACAGGATAAATAAAGCTGCCTTACAGAGGTTATTATATATTTTATTTATGTATTTGGTACAGGGTCTCGCTATGCAGCCCAGACTCATAGTGATTCACCTGTTTTCCACCTCCCCAGCACTGGGATTACAGTTGTGCACTGCCATGCCTGGTCTCAGTGGCCAGCTCAGCGCACCAGGTCCAGGTGTGGTGGGGCACATGGTGCTGGGGATTGGACCTCCACCCTTGTACTTGCCAAAGCAGGCACTTAGTCCCCTGAGCTATCTTGCCATCCCTTACTATATACTTTATATGCCCAACAAGTACATAAACCATTCTCTTTATAGTACTCAATGATCAACCCAAAAGTGAACCCACAGCTGTACCCAAAATATAAAGCCAGTATTTTAACATTATTTTAACTCTTACCCAATGGAAACAGAAATAAGAGAATTCATTGAAAGCTCTTCATGAGTCTTCCATTATAATCAGTGGTAGGATTATTATGAAACAAGTCACACTTACTAGAGCTCAAGAAGTACATAAGTATTAAAAAGGAAACCTGAACTAATTATAAATCTCTGACTGAATATGGGAGAATAAAAATACCTGGCCACTCCTGGTATACATGTTGTGGAACCTCCATATGTAAAAATATACAGAGTTTGAAACTATAGGCATAAGGCAATCTGTTAAAATCCTGGAGTGCCAAGTACTGTACTACCTGCCCTCTTCTTCCTTTTAATTTTATGTTTTGGTTAGTGCTTCCATGCATACAATGAAAGCTTCTCTCTAGCTGGAAAGTCCTTCAGATCTCTCATTAATATACATGGTTTGAAATAAAGATAAGGCACCTTTGAGCCTTAGATGTTACCTAGATGTTTCCCCAAACCTTCATGTGGTCACAGGTTTCTCGGGCGTGGGGGAGATGGGTGAATCTAGAGCATGTGATCGCTTCCTAGCGCAATGCAGAGGTTAAGGGTGTGTGATTAGTGGATCAACCCACTAAAGTGGACGGGCACCATCCCAAGCCGGGTAGGGATCAGCACGCAACGTAAGGAACAGAATGGGGCTTGTCTCACTCCCTCATTGCTCGTGCTGTCTTCCAGCACCATGAACTGCTGCCCCTTCGTCACATGCCACACTGCCTTGCAGCCGGCTGATTACGTCCTGCAACCTGTACAAGCCCTGAGCTCTATGAACTTTGCTCCCTTTAATTTTGGGTGTTGGATTTTTTTCTCTCAGCAACAAGAGAAGTCACTAAGACACTTTCCATGATTCACAGGTTTGGTAAATCAAAAATTGAATGGTCGAAAACATTACTGTAAGCATTTTGAAAAACTATTCTCACCTGTTTCAAATGCAGAGAAGATTAAAGGAAAATTATGCAAATAGAAATCAAAGACAAGGGTTCTATCGCATTTTCCTAGAAATTCTTGAAGGTGAAACTCACGAACACCTTTATTTTTCAAGTGATACATCTATCAGTTGGGTATTTACACCATTTGGAAAAGAAACAGTGTCCTAAAGGAACTTACCTTTAGTGCTATAAGGCATTTTTCAAAGCCTCACTACCTGACCTACTTCCCTAGAGGCTTTTTACTCCGTTCTCCAACAGTAAAACTTCACGTGACCCTGGGTGTGCATAAAGATTCTGCAGAGCGATGTGGGAAGAACATATTTTGCATATCAATTAGACAAAAAGTCTTCTAAACTAGCAAACCTCACTGAAAGACACAAATAAATGTGGACAGAAGCTTTTATCTGAAATAATATTACAGTGTCCTGTGAGACAAGAAAGCTAACGCAGCACTTTGAAAGCCACATCGCATTATTCTTCTGCAGTGAGAGTTACATCCAAAAGGCTGAGCTCGGGAAGCAGAAGGCTTTCTGCTGCGGGAGCAACATTAATCTCTGTTCATCTGTTACATTTCTTTCCACTCCTTGTGTCCCCACACATTTCTAGCCTTTACCTCCACACTTCGAACTGTAATTTAATAACGAAATTGGAAACAACTTTTCCAAAAATTTGGTAACATAATAAGGATAATTTATCACTGTCTATAAAAATAAGACTAATAACACATAAGAAGAGACACAAAACCTCAAATTTTCCATTGATCACAACTTAAATGAAAAGAAAGATTGGTCAAATAGATCAGTGGAATAAAACTCCTGTAAGCAGGAGCAGGGGCCAGGGGGTCGATCCCTGGGCCTGCTGTGCCGCCCCGCCCCTGGGACACACTGAGACAGCGATTGAGACTGGGCGTGGTGGCCTGTGCCTGTAATCCCAGCACTTGGGAGGCTGTAAACAGGTCTACCACTACGAGTCCTATCTAGTAGTGAGACCCCTGAACACCCTGTAGACCCTTCCTTAAAATACAGAAATAAATAAATAAGCCAGAAAAAAATAGAAATTGTTTGCCCCACAGTGTGCATTTATATGTGCCCTTTTAGACCCTAATTACATAGCAGGACAAAAATTATTTCCTTGAGGACAGGTGCAGGGATGAGTGAATGCAGAGAGAAGTCATCTTTATTACATTCCGCTAACGTGACAGAGAGCCAGGGAGCTGGCGGCTCTCTAACAGCAAAGGTAATCTCTGTCAAAGCGAGGAGGGACAGCGTCAGGGCTTCTCTAACAAAGCGGTAAACTTCTCCTCTATCTAAGCGTTGCTGTTGGCACCTGTCTGTTGGTTGCAGCGTAGATCCACTTTGCACCCTCCAGGAAATTCTTTTGCTTACCGAGGCTGGGTGGCGTGTGGCTGAAGGATACGGAGCACACGAAACAGATGTGATTTGAAGTAAGAGAACAAGTGCTGCCTACCACCTCACATCCCAGATGCTGCTGTTTTTTTTTTTAATTTTATTTATTTATTTATTTATTTGTTTGTGTGTGTGTGTGTGTGTGTGTGTGTGTGTGTGTGTGTGTGTGTGGCCAGCTCAGCCCACCAGGGGGCGGGGCTGGCTGGCATGTGGTGCTGGGGGATTGAACCGCGGTACCTGTGCTTTGCTAAGCTTGTTCTGAGTAGGTGCTTTAGACCACTGAGCCATCTCACCAGCCCCGATGCTGCTGTTCTGATTGTGCGGATTTACAGCATCCTTCCTTTACCTCTCTGAGTTTTTATCTACTCCAGTATCTGTGACTGGCCTTCTGGGGACAAGGGGTTCCCGTAGTGTCCAGAAGACCTGTGCTGTGCACCATGCATGGGGCTTAACGTGGCAGAACAAACGTGTCCTGTCATCTTCACACTTCCTGCAGAAGTTTATTCCAATTTCACAACATGGCAACCTCTGTGATGCATGCCATCATGGTTTTGGATATGTTGGCGCACAGTTTTCTTTGAAGAATTTTATATGAGGACAATTTCATGCTCTTCCTCAAGGTAAAAACATCACTTCAAGGAGTATGTTCTTTTAATAATCAGTTTTAAATAGGCAAGAGATAAACTGAAGTTCATTTCTGAGGCATTCTCACAAGACACATGGAGAAGACTTTGTTCTTATTTATTGGCCTATGTGTTCCGTTACATTGTTAATGAGAATAAATACGAATAGCCCCCTGCTTCTTTCTGGAATTGGACAGGAAATGTGTGCTAGACACTGCGCACAGAGTAAATGTATCCAGATCTACATGATGGTTAAGGTTAACTGTTAACTTGATCAGCTTCGGACCTTCCTACAGGATGGGGTGAAAAGAGCACACTTGGGTGCGTCTGATGGGTCATGGCTGAGTGATCTTGGGAGGCAGAGCTTGTCACTGCTCCTTGCTCTCTGAAGCTGTTCCCTGAAAGCTTCCCACCTCATAGTGCTAAGCAGCTTTGCTCCGCCGTGCCTTTCCACAGGGCATGCTTGCCTTACAGCCAGCTGATCATGAAAGAATCCGTGAGCCAAATTAAACTTTAAATTGTCAGTCCTTGCACCCAGAGCTCCTTTTCCAACAATAAGAAAAGTGACTAAAATAGTCTGTGAAGACAGAAGAGCTCAAAAGTCAGGTCTAATCTTGGCTTCAGTATATCCCTGCTAGGTATCAGTAAAGAACAAGAACACTGAATGTACACCCTCCCCGCTGGCTGCTGCTCAGCTTTGCTCCATCTCCAGAAGCACCTTCTCAATGATCAGGCCAGGTAGACCATCCCCCACGCCTGTAGGACTAGGTTCCAGCACTGCTTGTTCTGCGCATGACCAACGCGTGGACCATGGACCATGGAAGATCCAGTGACAGGATTATTAGCTAAGGGCTAGTGGCTTAACCCAGTGATGTGTCATTTCCTTTTCCTGTTAATATGCATTCAAAGCAAAAATGACCAGTGCCAGTTGGTGGTGGGTTCTTCCTCTGAAGTGGTTCCCTCCTAGTGAGTGAGGAAACAAAGGCTTGGCAAAGATAAAGAACAGAAGAATTAGCAGTATAGAAGGATGAACAAAAACAACAAAACAACTCCCTGGGATTATTTATTAATCTCTAGGATCTGGTACTTGAGCTTTTCCATTGGCATAAAAGTTATGCATTTCTCGACTATGATATCAACACTTAGCAGCCCACCTCCAACACAGATAGCTGAACACATGACACAATTCTGTCCTCTCCGCTTCGCTTCGCCTCTCCTCTCCTCTCCTCTCCTCTCCTCTCCTCTC
>NW_004524748.1:2594045-2606304 GCF_000260255.1 Octodon degus
CCTCCTATTCTCCCTCTCCTTTCCTTTTTTCTTCTCCTCTCCTCTGGTACTGGTAATCAAACTCAGGACCTTGGGCTTGCTAGGCAGGCAATTAGGCCACTGAACTCTCTCCCAGCATACTACACTCTTTGTCTGTTCTAATAGACTCGTAAGATCAAAGTCAGGAAGTTCTCCATTTTTATCTTCCTGGTACTGAGGGCAGTTTCCAGTATTTGTACCAAAAAACAATGTTGTTGGAAAAGTCAATGTGTGCAAGCATGAGTGCAGAGTGGAGAAATCTCCAGTATTTAGCAATGCACAGAATTTTATATTTTATATTTTATTTATTTACTTATTTTTTATTTCTTTATTTTTTTGCAGTACTGGGTATTGAACTCAAGACCTTGTGCTTGCAAGTGCTTATTCCACTAAGCCATCTCCCCAGCCCAATGCACACAAATTTTAAAGGCTGATGTAGTTTTAAATACATTTAAACCTTGGAGATTTCCTCTTGCTTATAATTATCACAATTATTCCCATCCATAAATATTAAAATCTAGTAAAGTTGTAGCAGAATTTGATGTCACTGTCTAAAAGAACTCGAAGCATCTTGTGCAAGCCTTGAGGCTTCTGCAGAAGTGAACCTTAACACAAGCACAGTGTGGAGTTTTCAGACTTGCTGTCACACCTAGAACCCTCACTCTACTTTCCAAGAACAAAGCTTAATGAATCTGGCAGCTCTGTGTGGTCTGCTGGACAGATATTTGTAGGTCCTCTGAAGGAACTTGAATGCATCCACATAAAGATTACAAATAAAGGAAAGAATAAGCTGGTTTTTAAAAAAAAACAACACATTAACATCACTTTAGTTTCTAGGGAGAGTCTCGATACCTAGTCATTAGCTGGGCAATCTGCCCTCAGAGTTCCTTCTGCCTTAATATGCGAAAAGGAAACCTGACTGGAGATTTTTCTTTAATTCTTTATGCTTTGTTGCTGCACCGTGAAGTCCTAATTTCTGTGAATCCAAATACTCATTAACTCTCAAGTGCTATTAGCGATCAAGAGTCAAACGAATTCAAAGGAGAAAAGAGAGAAAGTCATTTTAAACCAACAAAAGAGGCTTTGTTTTGTTATTATGGTTGTTTTTATGGAGCCTGTACTTGCTTGTTTGGCTATCTATAGAAAAAAGGAGAAATAGCATTTAAAAGCAGTATCAATTTTATTTTTAAATCAAAGATTGATTGCATTAATATTGGCCTTTGCTACTTACACTTAATACTGAGTTTTATATTCTTCCAGTTGCTTTGTTCTAAAATAGACAGTTATTTTTGTTATGAGAAAGGAGGTGGGAAAGGGAGGGAATTTGTGTTCACTGACATTTTGTCTTTGAGTTCTTCTATGTCTTTTCAATTTAATGATCTCAAGATAATGTGAATCTCTTCAATTTTATTTTTAACACCTGTCCAAGTCCTTTAGCTATAGGGACTATCTGGAAAGATGATGCCTGTAATATTTACTTACTCTCCTTCAATCTTTCCACAGGGAGTGCTCTCAAGTGACCTTCATTCATTTCCTCTCTCTCTCTCTCTCTCTCTCTCTCTCTCTCTCTCTCTCTCTCTCTCTCATTTTTAGTGTATTTGGTTGTTATACAGTCTCACTACATAACACAGAATCATAGTGATTCTCTTGTGTTGAGTCTCCCCAGTGATGGGATTACAGGCATGTGCCACTGTGCCCAGACTCTGGCTGGCTAAGCCTACCCTGGGGGCAAGGCTGGCGTAGGATGTGGTGCCAGCGATTGAACTGCTTAATCAACTGAGCTATCTCTTCAGCCCCTACTTCATCTAACTGATAAAACTCCTTTACATATCAGCAATTTTCTATGAGTGCCATTGTATCACAGACTGGCATGGTTCTGCAAGCTCCTCTGATATAGTACATGGCATTTACCTTTGCCTCTATTTATGAGAACTCATGGCATTTGCCGGCACTTTGACTGTCTCTGTCTAAAGCAAAATACACTGTCACTATGACCCAGAATGATCCTCTTGGGAAATGTGCACCTCCTCTGCCTATAACTTCAGGCTCTACAGAAATTAATGTTCTGTTTTTCAGTGCATATGTGATGGAGGGGTTGGAATGCTCTCATGAGGGTAAGACTCACTAAACCTAATTCTAGTGTTACTTCTGTATCTATATATTTTGGGCTTCTGATGTCAATAGATCAAGGCATGTTTTTCTAAAAAAAATAAATTATCATAAGGGTTTTTTGCTGGGCTGGCCAAATAGCTCAGTGGATTAAAGCACCTGCAAGCCAGCACAGGGGCTGGGGTTTGATCCCCAGGTCTGCCATGCTGGCCCCACCACTGGGGTGCGCTGAGATGGCAATTGAGACTGGGAGTGGTTGCACGCACCTGTAATCTCAGCTCTTGGGAGGCTGTAAACAGGCAGATCACTATAAGTCCAAACTAATAGTAGACTCTGAAAACCCTATAGACCCTTCTCTAAAATCCAAAAAAAAAAGAAAGAAAGAAAGAAAGAAAGAAAGAAAGAAAGAAAGAAAGAAAGATCTTTGCTAAGACATGTGGATAAGAAGAACTAGGTATGAAATTCCATATTTATTCAAGCGCATCCATGTGTGTTGATAACTATGGAGGGGTGACTGCAGAACCCAATACTTGAATGGAACGGAAGCCATGGATTCATAGGTGGGGAAACATTTCGGTCTTCCCACCAAGAAATCACTGGAACAAAAGTCTGTCAAGGATGTGGGGAAACAAAGGAGAATGAAGTTGTAAATAAATTATGAAGAAAGACAGACAGGGCAGGGAAAGTAGAAATGAACAAAACGTAGCATAGACAGGGTATATGTTAATTCACCAAGGAAATAAATAAATATATATATATATATATATATATATATATATTAGTTTAGTTATATATTTTTTTCCCATTTTTCCTGTTTGATTGAAAATCCATCATGACACTGTAACCTGCCATATTACCATGGTGAAAACTAAAAGCTAGGGATATAGAAATTTATTAACCAGCTACACAAATTGAGGCATGGGTAGGGGGCCATGGAGCACAGCAACACAGTGCTTGCCTAGCATGTGTGAGTCCCCAGGTTTCAATCTCCAACATTTAGAAAACAGAAACCGAGGAAGCACTTACATGCAGTGGACTTCATAGCAAGAGGTCTACAGCACAAAAATTTTGATTGATATTCTGAATTTTTCTCAGAGGATCAAATTGTCAGCAGGTGTGTATACCTATTAGCTACTGATTTAAACATTGGTGAGAGCACTCAAAACAAAACATGATTTTTGGTTCTCTTCTTCATGTAGCAGAAATTCTCATGAATATATATTTAATGGAATAAGTTTAATTTCATATATATATATATGATAATTACAACATGCAGTGAATGTGTAAATTTTTCTTTTTCTTTTTCTTTTTTTTTTTTTTGGCAGAACTGGGGATTGAACTCAGGCCCCTGAGCTTGCCAGGGAAGCACTTATTCTACTGAGCCATCTCCCCGGCCTCTGAATCTGTAAATTTAAAAATATTCCATAAAAGACATATTATAATTCTTTTTTTCCTGAATACTCTTCCTCGCTTCTTTTCTCCTACACTTATCCCAGTATTCTTGCCATTTTCTGAAGCAGCTCTGGACTTCCTCTTTCATGAGTGTCTTAAAGAGGTATGATTGAAAAACAATGAATGATGCCGCGAAACGCCATCTAATGCAAAGTTTCATGGGATTATAAAAACACTATGGTGTCCTTATCAATCTTATTCACCAGATCTTGCACTGTGTGACTGACTTCTCGCTCTTTTCCAAAATAAAAATGGCTACAAAGGAGAAAGACTTTTAACTGCTTCAGGATATCATGACAGCCCACAGTCCAACTAAAGCTAGTCATGAAACAAAATTTCCAGAGCTGACTTGAAAAGTGGCAAATGGTTAAGCATTTTTTGTTTGTTTGTTTGTTTTTGTTGTTGTTGTTGTTTGGCAGAACTGGGAATTGAACTCAGGCCCTTATGCTTGCTAGGGAAGTGCTTTTTCTACTGAGCCATTTCCCCAGCCCCAGTTGAACATGTTCTAAGAGACAGGAAGTAGTCTTAGGGGACTAACAGTCATGTGTATTTTACTGTGTACTTACTGAGTTTTTTACCCTCCATGAAATTTTGGGGGAGGGAAGATAACTGTAGTTTGGGCAAGACTTCACATTCACAGTTCCCAACTAAATGCTTCCCAACCTTCATATTGTGGCACACAAAGAAAATTCTACGTGTTACCTTCCCTGGAAGTGGATGAGAATGCCTATATGGACTTCTGTGAGAAAAAAGAGAAATATGTTGCCCAAGTATGGAAAAACAACAAAGTATTGGGGAAAAGACTAAATATTGGTTTTGGGGCAAGTATTCTCTGAAGTTCTTTAGTTGCCTTTCAAGAGCTGGATGTCTCTCAGTGTACTTGCCAGTTCCCAAAGAAATATCATGAAGTACTTTCTAACACGTTCATAAGAATATTAGGTTGTTAAAGATGTCTTCCTCATAATCCTTTAAATAAATACATTGTTAGCTTTTTCAAAGAAGCAGATGACCAGAAATATAGAAGCTTATCTTGTACAGCCTTTAAACTTTTACAATAGTTGAAAGTGTCAGTAAAAATAATTTATAATGCCTTGTAATAATGCAAGCATATTTCAAGTCCAATCAAAAATTTTAAACCAAATATTTGAAAATAAGGATGAAGCTCTAATACATAACAACCATGCCTTATTGAAACAACTGGCTAGGAGATCATGAGTGAAGCCATCGGTCGGCCACAAATCGATGCAGACAATCAGAGCATAACAAGACTTCTCTGAGGCACTGCCCAGCCACCCCCAACCCGCCCTCCCACCTCTGGCCGCACCTTGGGCTGCAATCTGTGCTCCTTGGGCACCTGGACCACGAACTCCTCTGGCAGCTGCACGGGGTCCTGCTCCACGGTGGGCTGTGATGCGCTCGGCGGCTGGTTGCTGAAGCAGATGTCTGGGTGGCAGAGCACCTCCTGGGTTACGCTCAGCATGTCGCAGTGGAGCAGCAAGGGCTGGATGTCGCTCACTGTGCTTGCCACCTGCGGGGACCGCAGGGCGCACCATCAGACCCGCACAGCTCAGCCAGCTCGGGCAGCCCAGCAGAGCCTATTCCCAGGCAGCTTCCTGCTGCAGGCTCCAGGCTTGGAACGCCAGCCACCCCATGCCCCCTCAGAAGACCCTGGACCTGAGGGACCAAGCTCCTCGCCCCTGTGCAGCAGATCTTCTAATTCAGAGAAACAAACATATACAAAAACAAAAAAAAGCCTTCTCTTAATCATCCCTAACACTGATTACAAAATTGAACAAAATCATTGAAAGGAAAATAAAGCTAGCTACTTGAAAAAATACAAATGTTACTTCTAAGGCTATAATCACTGCACTCTTACTACCAGTCATGGGCACTAATTTCTGTGTAAAATAAAATTATTGGTTACTGAACTTAAGTTTTACAAAAAATAGCTTGATAAGGTAATGGGTGAAGAATGCTTCCAAAGGTGGCTTTTTGTTGTTAGTTTATTTTGTTTTGTTTGGGGTATGGTTACACTTACATGGATTCTTTTATATTTATTCATATGTTTTCAAGTTATTTAGTTGACATTGCTTGAAAGATATTAAGAGGTGTGATGGATAGTGAGGTGAGAAGCATATACATACTTTTTGGTCATTTATATATAAAGTGATTTTACTGACAAATGGTACATATCACATAAATGAATAAATACGGAAGACCAAGACAGTAATGAGAAAATAAAACCACATATGATTGTTAAATAATTCACAAAACAGTCATACATTACACACTATGAAAAATAGAGCTATAGGAGTACAGGCTTTTTGGATAAATCAATACATATGATACATATTTCTCTATACTAACTACAATTTGTTTAATAAATAGGAACAATAATGAAAATGTACCTACCAAAAGAATGTATAATATTTTACAAATGAAAACATTTTGTTCTACACAAATGTTAGCATATTATAACATGCATGTTTAAAAACACATTAAAACACTATATAACTATCATTAAACAGCAGAGAAATTAAAATCAATAATGTATGAGAATTTTATGATCATTTTAACACAAGATCACACAGTGGCACTATAATGCATTGCTTTATATATTTATAAATACATAAAAGCTGCCATAGCCCTCCATATCATGATATGAAATAGATAGTACTTATAGAAGTCATGTTATGATATCTGTTAATCCATATAAGTCTGAGATAGATTCCTAAACAAATATCTAGGGGTTCGGGAGATGGCTCAGTGGAATAAGTGCTTGCCTGACAAGCACAGGGGCCTGAGTTCAATCCCCAGTTCCACCAAATAAAACCCAAATATTTCATAATATAGAATCAATAAAATCTACAAACCAAGGTAATCTGAATATCATTGATAGCCTATGTGAATGAAACAGGTGTCCAAGAAAAAAACAAACTTCAAGAGCAAAAAAGTTGTGAAAATCCAAAACTAAATAAACACTTCCTTTGATGTTCCATTTTAGAGGCCCCTCTGCTGATTTTTTGACCTCTAGAATTTCCTCATTGCTCAAACTGATAAGGTGATAGTTTTAACAAATTTTTAACAAATTTTTTTACAATTTTTACTGTTAGACATATTTCCCTAATACTTATGTAATTACTCAATGAAAGGATATGGAAAGAAATTAGAAACAATATAGAAAGAAACGTAGATTATTTTACAAGCTTCAGGTATAAGAATGTTGAAAGACTTTATCCTTAGTCAAGTTCGGATACATGCACAGTTGAGTGATGGAGCGTACGCTTACTGTTCATTCACCAGATAAATATTTATCAGCAGGTCTCCAGTCTCCCTGTCTGTGCCAGAGAATTTGGTGAACAAGAGAGCACACAGATACTTTAATGAATCATCCATCTAGCAAGAGCAGAAGAGAATAGACAGACAGACAGACAGACACACACACACACACACACACACATCACACATACCCTTTAGCTATGAGTAATCCACAGAAAATATAAATACAGTAATATGTGAAGGCTACATTACTTGAGGTTTAAAGGAAGTACCTACACTGAGAGCTTGAACTCAGGTTTTAATGAATCCTGACATTGCTAGTCATACAAAAATTAGGAATGAAGAGCGGTCTAAATAATACTCCAAAAGCCTCCAAACTGTAGCAACACAGGTATGTGCGAGAAATAGCACACTAGCTGGGTGGGCGAGGTGGCACATCTCTGTAATCCCACCACTCAGGAGGCTAAGTAAGGTAGGAGGATTGTTACAGGTTCAAGCCCAGCCTTGACTAGTGAGTGTAGGGTGTGACTGAACTACAGAGGAAGACTCAAGACTTCACTGATAGATAGATAGGTAGGTAGGTAGGTAGGTAGGTAGGTAGGTAGGTAGGTAGATAGATAGATAGATAGATAGATAGATAGATAGATAGATAGATAGATAGCACCATGGCAAAAATAGGCACAGTGGTCAAGAAGAACAGTTTCAAATGACTTCAGAAAGTAAACAACAGGAAGACCATAAACTTGGTACCAGAGCCAAGAGATTACTAAAGAATCTGTGTAAGATACTGAATAAAACTCCTGAAAAAAAAAAAAAAAAAAAAAAAAAAAGTAGTTCATGGCATGGCAGAGAAAGACACACACAGAGAAAAGAAATACATGGCATCCTATGAGCTACAGATAAAATATTCCCAGGGAGGATCAATTTCTAGAGAGAAACTGATCTTCTAGTTAGAGAATGACAATTGATTTATGTGCATATACAATGAAACAAAACATCAGCTAACGGATACAACAGTGTCTATAACTAAAAGAACCCCATCGTGAGCAAGAAATAACAGTGTGCCTCATGCAGAACTAGATAATGAAAGATTATATTTTTTTTGTAGGATAAAAGGATTTCATGAAGTGAGGTGGAAAAATGAAAAATATCTGGTTAAATAAGCTTAGCTTTTAAGTTAGAGAAAATAAAACTTTGATATATTTCATTAAAAAGGAGGTACTTCATGTGTTTATTGCTAAATTGTCCATCTCTATCCTGTAAAAAAGTCAAAGGCACTGATCAAAACTGTAAAGCACGTATCTACTGTTCACATGGACTATTAGGCCAGACATTATATCCATCATTCTGAAAATATCTTGTATATGCTATTTCTAAGATATTGTGTGACTTTTGAAAACGTACTTGTCTTCCTGAAGCTATTATAATAAAATATCTTTTAAAAAAAGTCTCACTGTGTAGGACAGTTGTCTTTGAACTTCGAATCTACCTACACCCCAAAAATGTTGTCTTTAACAAACATCACTGTTATCAAGCTGGCATTCCACTAGAAGCATGGAATCTGATGTCTAAAAAGATGCCTTCAGCTTCATCCCTGCTAAAATTCTCTTTTTCACTCACATGAAGAAGCTTTGCTGAGAACCCCAACCTGCCCCCGGAGCACAGTTGCATTAGAAAGTGGGAAGATTCTTCATGTCACGGAAGGTGAGGTCTACCCTGGCATTCTTCACCCACTGGTTTCAAGGCTATCCAATGGCTTCAAAAAATACATCAAGCTACTTCTTAAATGGATGTACTTCTCTTCAGATGTCTGAAAATAACCTTTCCATCCTAGTTGTCTCTTACCTTCTCCAGATCCTTAAGGAGAAAGGACTTGTTCAAAGTAGTAAAGAAAAATACCACCAAAATATTGTAGCATTCACTGGAACTTGAGGGCATCCTACTGTGCAGCCGCTCTCCCACCTGCACTCAAGAGCACAGTTTCAAAATCTGTTCTATGAAATTCTAGAAAACTGTCTCAAAGAAAACAGTGGTACTGGGTCAGAAAGTGCTGAGAAACTCAATGTATCTTATCTTTCCTTTATAACCTCCACAGAAAAAGAAACTTTCTTTTAAAAATTGAATATCTGTTTAGCAAAAAAAAAAAAAATTGAATATCTGACTAAAATTTCATTTGAATTAAAAGCAAGATGTATTTTTTTAAATCTGAGATGTGTTACATAGAGATAATATTTAGTACTCACTATAAGTACTATTAATTACAGCTATGCTCATATATTCTACGCAATCACTGGAAATATTAAGATGCTTTTTATAATTTAAGAAATGCAGGGAAGGGAAGGAAATGGAGGAGGTTAAAGAAAAAATATTAGAAATATTGCACACATACACTAACTCCCCATGATGAATGTAATAATTATTTTCCTATGAACATGTATCAACTTGAAAAAATAAAATATACAAAAAAAAAAAACCCGCTTGATTACACTCTCCTAACAAGGAAACACAAAATGTGATCATTATTTTATTGCCTACTGACTTGATCAAAATATTTATCCTACATTCATGTATTGTCTCCCAAACCCCAAAGACCAACAGACTACCAAAGTCTTAAAATATGAATTTGACACTGACATGAAATATAATAAAAGGTAAAGTAAATATTTAAGCTATAAGGAACTTTGGATGCTAATACCAACATTTTCATATTATCTGTGAAACAGATGCAGTGGCCTGACATTTGGGAAGGCCAGAGGCCAACTGAGCCCTGAGTGGCCTCCTGTGTAAGCGCAAAGGAGACAAGGCAGGACAAAAGTTTATGCGGCTGAGATTACACTGTTCACCTGAGCACGTATTAAAAGATAATATGAAGCAGCTCAATCCTGTGCTGCTTTAATTGTCTGCACTGGTGTTTGGGTGAATACAGGCAAGAAGAGGAGGAGCCAGAGGCTCAGACTACTCTACCTACTGAGAGCAACAGACTACTGGCTGCCTGCATGGGAAGCTCTCTCTACATCTCTTTGTCATTCATCCACTTTGGCCCTGGGTCAGGGTGACAAACTAGAGGAACTATGTCCCTGAAAGTGCTGCCCTGGTTGGGGAAAGATGTGGGGAGTGGGCTGGTTCTACTTGAGTGGCACCTGGGGCAAGGACTTCAGGACTTGCAGTGCAGGCCAGTTTGCTAAACACCACATTTCACAGAAACACCAAAACATCCCATTTCAGTGGTGCATGCTTTCAGAGATCGATATTGATTTATAAATAATAAAAAAGTAAGAGCTAGGGCAGGCCCAGAGAGTGAGTGGGACTGCCCAGGGCCCTCCGGATCGTCACTCCAGCCATTGCGCAGGCCCAGCCTGTGAGTGGGACTGCCTGTTGGTTCCACAGATCCTCATTCCAGCACCCAGGCCAGGCATGTGTGTGGAACTACCTGCATCAGACAGGCCTGGTATGGAACCCTGCTGCAGAACACCCTGCAGAGAGGCTAGAGGCAAGAACCACCCAGCTGATCCAGGAGCAGAACATGTCTTTTTTTTTTTTTTGGTGGAACTGGGGATTGAACTCAGGCCCTTGCACTTGCCAGGGAAGCACTTACTCCTCGGCCCAGAACATCTTGCCAGAGTAGCATAGCAGGTTCACTTCCAAGGGCTGCAGCAGGAAGAGGTGAGTGGAGCAGCCACACCCAAGCCACACCCACCTGCATGAGTTTGAACTTGGTAGATTCAGACCTGGTGCTAAGGCAACAACTCTACCAATTCTCTACACCAAAGATCAAAAGACAGTGCTATATAAAATGACAAAGAGAAGGAACAAAATGCATCTCAGGGCCTGAGCCACCCAGAACAAATGCAGGAGAAAACAGCATTGAAGAAATTGGAAATCACACACCCAAAATCTCTGAAATTACAGCATCTGAAGTAAAGAAACAACTGCAGAAAGGTACAGAGGAAATCAGATTAGAAATAATTTCTGAAGTAAAAAAAGAAGTGATAACTATAATGAAAGAAGTACTAAGTGCTTCTAAAGAAGTCACTGATAAAAAATAGAGAACATAAAATGATAGGATGCTTGAATGAGCAATATAAGAAAGAAATAGAATGCATGAAGCAGATTCAAACAGATATACAGGAAATTAAAACCTCAGTTACAAGGTGGCAAAATCATTTGAATGAAAGTGAACATAGACTTTCAGACCTTGAAGACACCATTATAGCTAGTGGAAGGGTAAGAAAAGATCTCTCTTTTTAAAAAAATTTTATTTATTTATTTATGTGTGTGTGTGTGTGTGTGTGTGTGTGTGTGTGTGTGTGGCCAGCTCAACCCACCAGGGGGCGGGGCTTGCTGGCATGTGGTTGATTGGGGGATTGAACCGCGGTCCCTGTGCTTTGCTAAGCTTGTTCTAAGTAGGTGCTTTAGACCACTGAACCATCTCACCAGCCCCGTTTTTTTTTTAATAGAAAAGATCTCTTAAAAATAACTAGGATGCAGGAAAAAATAATTCAACATCTGCAAGACGATGCAAAGATGAACAATATAAGACTAATAGGCATCAATGAGAAAGAAGGAGTCAATACAAATGATGTAAAAAGAATATTGGCAGAAGAAATAGCAGAAAACTTCCCATACATGGGGAAACAATCTACCATTCAGGTAACCAAAGCATGTAGAACTCCAAATAACACCATCCCAATTAAAAGCTACACTCAGACATACAATAATCAAGATCCCAGAAATTCAGCACAGGAACAGTATACTAAAAGCCCTTAGAGAAAAGAAACAGATCACATAAAGTAAAACCCATCAGAATAATGGCAGATTTCTCTTCACAAATCATCAAATCAAGAAGAGATGGAGCGGGCTGGTGAGATAGCTCAGCGGTCTAAAGTGCCTGTTTAGGCAAGCTTAGACAGGTGCAGGGGACTGTGGTTCAATCCCTGGCACCACGTGCTACACTAACCCTGCATTCAGGGCAGGATGAGGTGGCCAAAAAATAAAAAATAAAAAATAAAATAAAATAAAATAAAAATTAAAGATATAAAATAAAATATCCACAGTGGGTAAGTGTATAAACATAGCTGACTAGGATGAAGGAGGTATGACAACTAACAGGTATATATCATGTTCTATATTCTAAATATTCTAAAAATGGATCACAGTAATGAATTCACAATCCTTTACATATTAAAAAGCATTTAACCATACACTTTTAATAGATGAATCATATGGCATGTGAATTTTATTACAATGAAACTACCTAAGAGAAAATCATTGAGTAATACTCCTACTAAAATAAGAAAAATATAAAATTAAAATGTATTTAAAAGGCTTCCTCTGGGGCTGGTGAGATGGCTCAGTGGTCTAAAGCACCTACTTAGAACAAGCTTAGCAAAGCACAGGGACC
>NW_004524748.1:2606404-2607493 GCF_000260255.1 Octodon degus
AAAGAACAAATAAAGAATTTCATGACAAGAAAGACAACCCTACATGGACTACTAAAATATTTTCTTGAAAGGGATCAAAATGACCACAACTGCATGAATGAGAATGGAAAGAACCCTCCAAATAGGGCAAACAATTAAACACAAGAGAATAAGAGGTATACAACAGCAGTCTTTCAATTATTCTTTTGTATACAGCAGCAAAATATTACATCAGCATACTCTACACATTGACTTCTCCTGCACTCTATGAGTCACGATTCTGTCCAGGTCTACAGGGTAGATATCAAGGAAATAGCAGTAGCTCAGTCTCACAAGTGACACATGGCCCCCAGTAAGCATCATGGACACTGTCCACATCCACCACACAGTAGAAAAACTTTATGCGATATCCTATCCCCAATGGTTAGAAGTGCTGGTCATATATTTGCCATTCTAGTATTTGTTGCCTTATTCTTAGCAATTCTTTACTACTATGAAAACATTTTCTTAGTTGATATTTTTTTTTGATATATTAACACAATCAAATACTATGTGAGTATTCTGAATTGATCACAGACTCACACATATGATACACTAAATTCCAGCCTCATAGTTGGATTCATAATTTAATTTTTTAATATTATTTAAAAATATTTAGTTTAATTTTGTATTAATTAATGCTTAATTAATTTTCTGAATATTGTTTAATTTTTATTTCTGTTTTGTGATTTATACTATTTCTTGACTTACAATATACTTATAAGACACGCTATGATATTTTCTCCTAGTACTAGAAACTTTACAAAGTATATTTCCATTTTCCATTGACTTTATATTAGTTTTTCCTTGTCTTTTACATACACACACACACACACACACACACACACACACACACACACGTATGAAAAAATACGTATATAACCTGACATAAGATTGATACTGTGTTGTAGAAATCTTCAATGACATTTTAAATGGGTTCATCTAATGTAATTATATTTTACATAATTCTACATAACTATCATTTTCAGATCTCTTTATTCTTTATCCAAGACCATACAGCAACTTCTCTTGCCTTCTGGATTATGGTCCTTGTTATCTTCTATATGCTAC